>NW_027248609.1:2500-69660 GCF_031021105.1 Erythrolamprus reginae | reverse complement strand
CAGATTTTTTCAGTAACCTGACCAGTGCAGGTTATTATAATCCTCTTTTCCTGGGGTGAGGTTTTAAAATTACGTATCCTCTCACTAAGTTTGGAACACAAGGGAGTGGCGTATTTCCAACCAAGCCAACCACACCCGGTTGTATCCTTTGTTGAAACGTACACGAGCGGAGCTATTTTTAAAACAAGTCTTTCAAAATCCTTGAATTCTATCTTGGCTTGTACCAGCTTTCCTCCAAACCCCAGGAATAGAAGTGATCAAGTGTTGTTCCGATGATCTGGGATAAACTAAATAAAAATTGATGGATGGATGAATTTTATTCTCTTTTATTGAAGGCGAATAATGCGGTCTTTTCCTCTCCCCTGGGCAGGGGAAATCAGGAAATGAGCTCCACAGGAAGATTAAAACTATTTTTATTGAGATTAGCTATAAGAATCTAGAAAATCTGATTGCGCTCCTCCTCCTTCTCATTGTTGTTGCATTATTACCAGGGCCCTTCCTTCCTTCCTTCCTTCCTTCCTTCCTTCCTTCCTTCCTTCCTTCCTCTGTCCTTCCCTCCCTCCTTCCATCCTCTTTCCTCCTCTTTGTTCCTTCTCATCATCCTTCTTTCCTTCCCTCCCTTGTTCCTCTCCTTCTTTTCATCTTTCCTTCCTTCCTTCCTTTACCTTCCTTCCTTCCTCTCTTTCCCTCCTTCCCTCCTTCCCTCCCTCCCTCCGTCCTCTTTCCTCCCCTTCGTTCCTTCTCACCATCCTTCTTTCCTCCCTCCCTTCCCTATCTTCTGTTCCTTCCTTCATTCCTTCCTCTCTCTCTCCTTCCCTCCCTCCCTCCGTCTCCTTACCTCTTCTCCGTTCCTTCTCATCATCATTCTTTCCTTCCTCCTTTCTTTCCTTTCTGTTCCTCTCCTTCCTTCCTTCCTTCCTTCCATCCATCCATCCACCCTTCCTTTCTCAGCACTTCGCAATAGCACTTAGACATATATACCTCTGCAAGTGGTTTACAGAGTCAGCCTCTTGCCCCCAACAATCTGGGCCCTCATTGTATCCACCTCGGAAGGATGGAAGGCTGAGTCCAACCTTATAGTAAATGAGGTTGAATGTGTATAATTTTAGAAGAGCTGTGCATGTGTTTACATACAGTTTATATAATAGATAATGTATATTTTTGTGTGCCTGTGTGCAATATGTATGTACACACATGGCATATGTACATAGAATTAAATAGTATATTTTGGGTGTTCAGTAATAGTAAATAGAGAGGGAAATTGCATCTCTTTGAGGCAAGGAGAGGCCAGCCCCCCTAACCGAAACCCTTGATGTGAGTGACATCAAGTTGGCCACCTTTAAGCCAGTCACATGACCTTTAAGCCACCCCGGGTCACATGATCATCAAGCCACTCCCACCCGGTCACATGGCCAGCAAGCCACACCCACACAATAAGCCACGCCCACAATGTGATAGTAAAATTTTTTGCAGTCCTTCACTGACAGCTGCCCACTTTTTCCAAATCGGGAGCCATTCAATTCTCCGACGCTTTCCCAACGGAAGCCGTAAGAGCCGCTTCAAAGCACCTCCTGGTAGGAGAGCTGAGTCATTCCCACGCCTGGGAAAAGATCCACAGCCTTTAAGGAGCATTAAGTGCTTTAATTAAGACCTGGATGATCCCTTAGTTGCCAGCTCAGGGCTCCATTTAGGGTAATCAAAACATAACGGTGTTATTGCAAAGGACAGCGGATGTCTATAGATTTAGGGGCAATTGAAACAATACTGTTTATCTCAAAATGACTTTTCTTTTTGTAGACATTGTTAACCAGGCGATAAAGCAAAGAGATCTCTCTTCCTCACACTCTCTCTCTTTTTCTTTCTATCTGTCCATCTGCCCATCTGTCTATCTATCTATCTATCTATCTATCTATCTATCTATCTATCTATCTATCTATCTATCTACCTACCTATCTACCTACCTACCTACCTATCTACGAAGGTCTTGGCATATTCGGGTTTCTTCCGTCGAAACGTTGCCAGAAATCTCTGAATCCTACATGGGAAGAAACCTGAATATGCCAAGACCTTCATACCGGTGATATTATCTAACTATTATCTAACTATCAACTATCTATCTATCTATCTATCTATCTATCTATCTATCTATCTATCTATCTATCTATCTATCTATCTATCATCATAATCTATTTATAATCTATCATCATCATCTCCCTCCCTCCCTATCTTTCATCTCTCTCTCTCTCTCTCTCCATCCATCCATCCACTCTCTCATGTCTCGGTCCTTTCATATTTCTTTATCTATCCCATCATAATCTATCTATAATCTATCATCATCATCTCCTTCCCTACCTACCTACCTATCTTTCATTTCTCTCTCTCTCCCTCCCTCCATCCATCCATCCACTCTCTCATCTGTCTCGGTCCTTTCAGATATGGACTTTATTGTTAACTCAGGAGAAAATATCCCTTACATATAATTGGGTTTTATAAGGGAAAAATTATTTCACTTCAGTGCAAGGTTCCATTTCCATTGCTGGGAAGAATGCAAAGAAAACAGCACAGTACAGATGAACATGTACAAAGTGCTTAAAAATAGAAGGCTACAAATTGGCCATTCTCTTATAGAGTGAGAAGTCTTTTTTTGTTTTTGCAATGCATAAGTGTACAGAGAATCCAGCGATAAAATAGGCCATCAGGGGCACTTGGCAGGTTAATTTGTCTTGATTTAGCAAAATTGCAAAAGATTTCCAAGCAGATGTTTTCTTTTTCGCGAATAACGTTGCCCAAACAGATGTTCAACATTACTGGATTGAAAGCAAAAAGCAGGGAAAAAAAGGTTGTGTTTGCCCATCATGTTTAAACCATATTGTGAATTACTCTATTTTTTGGAACATGTTAAAACTAACCCTGCGGTCTTCAAACTTGGCAACTGTAAGACTTGTGGATTTCAACTCCTAGAATTCTGGGAGTTGAAGTCCACAAATCTTAAAGTTGCCAAGTTTGGGGGCCTCATTGGAAACCAGATCCGGATTGCAAAATCTCTGGGTGGGAGCAAAGAACAGACTGTCCACTAACTCAGTGGCTCTCAATCTTGGCAACTTTAAAACAGGTGGACTTCAACTCCCAGAATTCCCTAGCCAGTCAGCCAATAGCCAGCCAGCAAACTGAGGGGAGGGACACACCCAATTCACTGAACAACCAGGTCACTAACTGAACAAGTCCACCGATTCACTTAACAACCGTGTCAAGAAAGGTCGGAAAATGGGGCCAAACTCAGTGAACACCTTTTTCACTGAATAGCGTACATTTATTTTATTTTATTTATTTTATTCTATTAATTTTATTTTATTTATTTTATTTTATTATTTTATTTATCTTATCTTATTTTATTTATTTATTTATTTTATTTATTTATTCTATTTTTATTTATTTTATTTTATTTATCTTATCTTTATTTATTTATTTATTTTATTTATTCTATTTTATTTATTTATTCTATTTCTATTTATTTTATTTATCTTATCTTTATTTATTTATTTATTTAATTTATTTATTCTATTTTATTTATTTATTCTATTTCTATTTATTTTATTTTATTTTCATTTTATTTATTTTACTTACGATTTCATTTATTGTGGCCGTAAGTCGAGGACTACCTGGCATTAGCAAAAAAACCACCAACCCAGCCACAAGCAAATTTTGCATTTCACTCCAAACTCGAAAAGCGCGCGGCGGCCCCTTTAAAGACGCCCCGCCCTCTCTCCTCCCCTCTTTTTCCTTCAAGAGATTGTGGTGAAAAACAGCCACCCCACACATACACAGATACACCGCGTGATTCTATACTTCCGGCTCTACGGCGAACATCTAGAGGGCGTGCGTGGCCGAGTCCAACCAAAAAGAGGCAGCAGCCGGAAGTGAAGGCCGGGAAAGAGCGGCCTCTATTTCTCTCCCTTCCTTCCTTTCCCTCCGCCCACTCTATGGTTCCTCCTCCCCGGTTCGCGGCGGCTTGACAAGATGGCGGCGTCGGGCCTAGGCTTCGGCCCAGGGTCGTCGGGGCTCCTCGGCAGCCGGGTCCTGGCCTACACCCTCCACCGCTGGAGCAGCTTCTCCTCCACCTACCTGCCAGAGTGAGTCGGCCGCGTGTTTCTGGAGGGCGGGGAAGCCCTCCTCCTCAAGGCAGCCCCCTCCGTTGGGGGTCTGGGACCACCGCCCCATCTTCCTCGGCGCAAGGAGGGCGCGGAGGATGGGCCTCCGAGTCCACCACCGGTGTATGAGGGTGGAGTGGGGAGGGGGCAGGACCCGGGAAAGACTCCCCCCGATTCCTGCTCTAGCAGGTGGGGAAGGGGTCTTGACCCTCCCCCCCGCAAATAGCCGTTGGGGGCTGGGCTGGGGGAGGAGCCTATGGGTTTGTATGGGGGGGTCCTGCCCCCCCTCAATGGCCAGGTGAAGGAGGCCGCCCCACTTGCCTTGGGTGATTTAGAGGAGGGGGGCGTGGAGGAGGATGGGAAAGGTCAATGAAATGATAGGGAATCTCTATAAGGGGCTGATCAGGGGGCGTCCGAGCAGCGTGGATTCATAGGGATCAGGTGGATCTTGTAGGGGAGGATCTGTCTCCCCAACCTTTTGTGGACAGGCCTGGCAAATGGGGTCTTCATTGCTACTGAGATCAGGGTCTTGATCCTTGTTGATCTTCCTCCTCTTCCTCTTCTTTATCTCTTCCTCTCCTCTTCTTTGCCTCTTCTTCTTTTCTTCTTCCCCTTCTTCCTCTATTTCTTCCTCTCCCTCTCCCTACTCTTTTTTTATCTCTTCTCTTCTTCCTCTATTTCTTCCTCCTATTTTTCCTCGTCTTCTTCCTCTAGCTCTTCCTTTTCGTCCTCCTTTTTTCCCTCTAGCTCTTCTTCCTCTTCTTCCTCTTCTTTTCCCTTTTCCTCCTCATCCTCCTCATCTTTCTCTTCTACCACTCCTCTTCCTCTTCCTCCTCTTCTTCCTCTAGCTCTTATTCCCCTTCTTCCTTCTCTTTTTCCTCCCCCTCTTCCTCTATCATTTCTTCCTCCTCTTCTTCCTCTATCTCTTTTTCCTATTATTCCTCTAGCTCTTCTTCCCCTTCTTCCTCCACTTTTTACTCTTCCTTCTCCCCCTCTTTCTCTATCACTTCTTCCTCCTCCTCTTCCTCTATTACTTCTTTCTTTTCTTCTTCCTTCCTCTAGCTCTTCTGCCCTTCCCTCTTCCTCTTCTTTGTCTTCCTCCTCCTCTTCTTCCTCTTCGTTTATCTCTTCCTCAGCGGTGGGCTACAAGCCGGAATGCTAAATTTTGCTCACCACCATGGCTCATAAGTTCTTGCGGGACCAGCATGATTTTGCTGCTGCATCTGTGGAGGAAGCAAAATCGCGCATGGAGCTACAGGTGCACCCGTGTTTTGGCGAGGGTTTTTTTGCTTCCGCACATGCTGAAACATGGGCGCACCTGCGGCTCCGTGCACGATTTAGCTTCCTCCACAGGTGCAGCAGCAAAATCGCGCTGGTCCCGCAAGAACCTACGAGCTGTGGCGGCGAACGTAATTTAGCGTTTCGGCTCGTAGTCCACCACTGTTTTTCCTCTCCTTCTCCTTCATCTATCCCTCTTCCTCCTCCTCCCTTTCCCAGCAATTAGAGCCTTTGAGCAGAGTCGTTAAGTACATGAGGCATCCCATTAGTGGAGATTCCAAGAGGCCTCCAAGATGATAGAATAGAATAGAATTTTATTGGCCAAGTGTGATTGGACACGCAAGGAATTTGTCTTGGTGCAGATGCTCTCAGTGTACATAAAATAAAATATACATTTGTCAAGAATCATTTGGTACAACACTTAATGATTGTCATAGGGGTCAAACAAGCAATGAAGAAGCAATATTAATAAAAATCTTAGGATATAAGCAACAAGTTACAGTCATACAGTCAACTTGGGAGGAAATGGGTGATAGGAATGATGAGAAAACTAGTAGAATAGAAGTGCAGATTTAGCAGAAAGTCTGACAGTGTTTGAGGGAATTATTTGTTTAGCAGAGTGATGGCGTTTGGAAAAAAAACTGTTCTTGTGTCTAGTTGTCTTGGTGTGCAGTGCTCTGTAGCGACGTTTTGAGGGTAGGAGTTGAAACAGTTTGTGTCCAGGATGTGAGGGGTCAGTCAATATTTTCCCCACCCTCTTTTTGACTCATGCAGTCTACAGGTCCTCAATGGAAGGAAGGTTGGCAGCCATTGCTTTTTCTGCAGTTCTGATTGTCCTCTGAAGTCTGCGTCGGTCCTGTTGGGTTGCAGCACCAAACCAGACAGTTATAGAGGTGCAGATGACAGACTCAATGATTCCTCTGTAGAACTGTCTCTGTAGAACTGATCTGTCTCAAACCTCATTCTTCAGGTCTTTTTTTTTTTTACACAGAGTTAGAAGGGACCGTGGAGGTCTTCAGCATCTTGTTCAAACAGGAGCTCCTGTATGATTTCAGACGTCACGTCCCTTCTTAAAAACCTCCAGGGATGACGTACTTGCAACTTCTGGTGGCAAGCTGTTCCACTGATTAATTGTTATGTCAGGAAGTCTCTCCTTAATTCTAGGTTGCTTCTCTCCTTGATTAGTCTCCACCCATTGCTTCTTGTCCTGCCTTCTGGTGCCTTGGAAAATAAATGGATCCCCACTTCTTTGTGGCAGGCCCTCAAATCCTTGAATGCTGCTATCATATCCCCCTTAGTCCTTCTTTTCTCTAGAGTAGGCAAGCCCAATTTCTGCAGCCGTTCTTCATATGTTTTAGTCTCCGGGCCTTTAATCATCTTAGTTGCTCCTCTGCACTTTTCCCCCAAGTGTCAGCAACTTTTGTCTTGGGTTGCAATTTGTTCTATTGCAATCCCCGGCTGTTGTTTTCTAAAGCAGCCAGCTAAATTTTAGAATGATACCAGAGTTTTGTTGACTGTGTATGTTTTCCCCAACCGTAGATCTTTCTTTGTATGAGCATAGTCGACTTCGGAGGTCTTCAAACTAGGCAACTTTAAGACTTAGAAACATAGAAGATTGACGGCAGAAAAAGACCTCAAGGTCCATCTAGTCTGCCCTTATACTATTCCCTGTATTTTATCTTACAATGGATTTGTTCCAAGGATGTACTACTCTTTTAGTGAAATAATATTTTCTCACGCTGCTTTTGATCTTTCCCCCAACTAACCTCAGATTGTGTCCCCTTGTTCTTGTGTTCACTTTTCTATTAAAAACACTTCCCTCCTGAACCTTCAACTTGTGTTGAAGTCCACAGGTCTTAAAGTTGCCAACTTTGGGATCGACTTTCTTCTTACTAGCTTTTCTCTCGTAAAGATCTTTTAAATTCAGACAAGAGGAAGAGGCACAATGGTGTGATATAAACTGAGGATAACAAAGTACATATTGAGAACGGAGAGTATGAAAAATTAGACTGACTTAATTTTATTGTCACTTTGGTTAGCTAGAGCAGTGTTTCCCAACCTTGGCAACTTGAAGATATTTGGACTTCAACTCCCAGAATTCCCCAGCCAGCGAATTCTGGGAGTTGAAGTCCAGATACCTTCAAGTTGCCAAGGTTGGGAAACACTGAGCTAGAGGTATCACAAGTAGGAAGAGGGAGATTGTGATCCCGCTGTGTAGAGCGCTGGTGGGACCCCATTTGGAATACTGTGTCCAGTTCTGGAGACCTCACCTACGAAAAGATATGGATCAAATTGAACGGGTCCAAAGATGGGCTACAAAAACAGTGGAAGATCTTAAGCATGAAACTTATCAGGAGAGACTTCATGAACTCAATCTGTATAGTCTGGAGGACAGAAGGAAAAGGGGGACATGATCGAAACATTTAAACATGTGAAAGGGTTAAATAAGGTTCAGGAGGGAAGTGTTTTTAATAGGAAAGTGAACCTAAGAACATGGGGGCACAATCTGAGGTTAGTTGGGGGAAAGATCAGAAGCAATGTGAGAAAATGTGATTTGACTGAAAGAGTAGTAGATGCTTGGAACAAACTTCCAGCAGACGTGGTCGGTAAATCCACAGTCACTGAATTTAAACATGCCTGGGATAAACATATATCCACCCTAAGATAAAATACAGGAAATGGTATAAGGGCAGACTAGATGGACCAGAGACAGCTTAATGTGGTTTATAGCTCCGGATGTCGGAAACTTTTATCTTCCAAGTGAGAATTGAATTTAGTAGCAGGAAATCCAAGCCTTTGACTGTAGTACCTGTTTGAGCATTTGGGATTTGTCTTTTAAGAGCTGGGCTTTGTTCACATAAATTACTATGACAGGGAGGTTCATTAAGTGGAAAGGCAATGCACACCTTTGAAAAACCCCTTTCAATAAACTCCTACCTTGTGTAGGAAATGTAACAGGTATTTTTTATAATTCTCTGAATTGATCTAAACAACAATAAGTTTTTCCTTTTTGTATTATGAAGACTTCTATTTTGAGCGGAGCGGTTGTAGCTCCTTTTTCTGATATGTGTTTTGTTTGTGATGTCTGTCTTTTGAATAATAATATATATATATATATATATATATATGTTTTCGTAAATTTTCACGGGTATATGTATGTAGATTGTTCTGAGTTCGGGTTTTGCCCTGTGTAATGTTTTGCATGTCTATGCGACGTTTCGGTGAAATCTCATTCACCATCTTCAGGCTGGAGTTCCAATCTTCGTGCTGTTTACAACAGCACGAAGATTGGAACTCCAGCCTGAAGATGGTGAATGAGATTTCACCGAAACGTCGCATAGACATGCAAAACATTACACAGGGCAAAACCCGAACTCAGAACAATCTACATATATATATATATATATATATATTTAAAAAGAGCTGCTTCTGCTGACTGTTGGCTGTAGTTCAACAGTTCAAATCTCACTCCTGGCTCAAGGTTGACTCAACCTTCCGTCCTACCAAGGTGGGTCAAATGAGGACCCAGATATTATTATTATTATTATTATTATTATTATTATTATTATTATTTATTGGATTTGTATGCTGCCTCTCTCCGTATACTCGGGGTGGCTAACAACAGTGATAAAAAACATCATATAACAGTCCAATATTAAAACAACTAAAAAAAACCCTTATTATGAAACCAAACATACATACAAACATACCATGCATAAATTGTAAAGGCCTAGGGGGAAAGAGTATCTCAGTTCCCCCATGCCTGATGGCAAAGGTGGGTTTTAAGAAGTTTACGAAAGGCAAGGAGGGTGGGGGCAATTCTAATCTCTGGGGGTGTTGGTTCCAGAGGGCCGGGGCCGCCACAGAGAAGGCTCTTCCCCTGGGTCCCGCCAAGCGACATTATTTAGTTGATGGGACTCGGAGATGGCCCACTCTGTGGGACCTAACTGGTCGCTGGGATTCGTGCGGCAGAAGGCGTGCAGCAGATAGTTGCGGGCAAGAGGCTGATTCTATAAACCGCTTAGAGAGGGATGTAAAGGCCCTGCGAAGAGGTATATAAGTCTATTGCTATTGCTATCTGCATCAAAAGAAAGGAAGAACAAATATTAGCCCGGACGAGACTCTTGTGACACTGATGTCCCTTTTGGCGGTGGACTCTGAAATGAACTTGGACTTGAACCCAAAGCTTTTTGCAATTGTTTGCTCACTTCGTGTTTACTTTTTTGGAAAATTGGGAATGGACCTGAGATTCAGTCTGAGGTTCAAAGGAAGCGCTGAACTTTATCCTAGTTTTTTTGTCATCTGTTGCCGCGACGGCTGACCTTTTCCCGACTGAGCGCGCAAAGTATGCACACATGCGCAAATGCTGGGTCACGTGCCCCTCTCCCACCCACCCCAGGACAGGGCAACCATCATACGTACTCGGAGTTGCTGAGCGTCTGAATCTTAACCACGGGGATTGATTGATTAATTAATTAATTAGATTTGTGTGCCGCCCCTGTCCACAGACTCGGGGCGGCTCACAACACAATAAAACAGTTCATGACAAATCTAATAATTTACAATTTAAAATATTTTTTAAAAACCCCATTATTAAGCAGACATACATACAAGCATACCATACATAAATTGTATAGGCCCGGGGGAGATATCTCAGTTCCCCCATGCCTGACGACAAAGGTGGGTTTTAAGGAGTTTATGAAAGGCGAGGAGGATAGGGGCAGTTCTAATCTCTGGGGAGAGCTGGTTCCTGAGAGTCGGGGCCGCTACAGTGAAGGCTCTTCCCTTGGGGCCTGCCAATCGACATTGTTTAGTTGACAGGACCCGGAGAAGGCCCACTCTGAGGGACCTAATCGGTCGCTGGGATTCATGCGGCAACCATGGTGTGAAAAATGGTCACAAGTCATCCCTCCCCCGTTAGCGTTGTAACTTCAAACAGTCACTTATAAATGGCTGTAAGTCGAGGAAAATAATAATAATAATAATAATAATAATAATAATAATGATAATAATGATAATAATAATAATAATAATAATAATAATAATAATAATAATAATAATAAATTAGATTTTTGTGCTGCCCCTCTTCGAGAACTCAGGGCGGCTCACAACCTTCCTTTGCTCTGGATTGCCAAAGCCTCCTTAAGCGCCACCGAAAGGCTCCTCTGGCAGCCCAGAAAAGCCCGAGATGGCCGGGATTAAAGGGGGAATGGCAGGAAACTGGCTGGGCCTTCGTGCCGCTTTCAAATTTCCTGGGAAATTTTTCCGGGCTTGGGTTCTTAAGTAGAAAATGGGTCTTGAGAAGAGGCAAAAAAATCTTGAACACCCGGTTCTTATCTAGAAAAGTTCTTTAGTAGAGGCGTTCTTAAGTAGAGGTACCACTGTGTTTCCAATGGTCTTAGGAACCAAGGCTCAGAGATACATAATAAGCCTCTTGTGCCCCCCAACAATCTGGGTCCTCATTTTACCCACCTCGGAAGGATGGAAGGCTGAGTCAACCTTGAGCCGGTGGCGAGATTTGAACTGCTGAACTACATCTAATAGTTAGCTGAAGTAGCTCCAGTGTTGTACTCTATCTAACCCAGTGTTTCCCAACCTTGGCAACTTGAAGATATCTGGACTTCAACTCCCAGAATTCGCTGGCTGGGGAATTCTGGGAATTGAAGTCCAAATATCTTCAAGTTGCCAAGGTTGGGAAATACTGCTCTAACCACTGTGCCACCCTGGCTCTTAATACATGCTGGAGAAAGGAAAGCCAGGTGCAAAACAAAAGAGAACAGAGAAAAATCCCATCCGATCTTCAGGATGTCCCCGAGCCCTTCCTATTTACAAGGCCTCTTTGTACTATTTGAAAGAGGGTAATTGGAGGACCTGTAACCAAATAAATGGAGAGGAAAAAGCAGAAGAAAACCCTCAATGCTTCTTGGCCGAGCGGCGCAGCTGGCGTAACCGAGATGGTTTTCCTAGAACCGTGATGGCGAACCGATGGCACGCGTCCCCAAAGGTTGCATGCAGAGCCCTTTCTGCAGGTACGTGAGCTGCTGACCAGCTCAGGTCCAGGGCGCATGTGATTTTTGGGTCCGTCACACAAATGCTTTCTCATCTATCTATCTATCTATCTATCTATCTATCTATCTATCTATCTATCTATCTATCTATTATCTATCTATCATATATCTACCTACCTACCTACCCACCCACCTACCTACCTATCTATCCATTTATCTTTCCATCCATCCATCCATCCATCTATCTATCATGTCTTTCTATCATGTCTTTCTATCTATCTATCTATCTATCTATCTATCTATCTATCTATCATCTATCTATCTATCTATCTATCTATCATCTATCAATCAATCAATTATCTATCTATCATATATCTACCTACCTACCTACCCACCCACCTACCTATCTATCCATTTATCTTTCCATCTATCCATCCATCCATCATCCATCTATCTATCTATCATGTCTTTCTATCTCTCTCTCTCTCTCTCTCTCTCTCTCTCTCTATCTATCTATCATCTATCTATCATATATCTACCTGTCTGTCTGTCTATCATCTATCTATCAATCAATCAATCATCCATCTATCATATATCTACCTCCCTACCTATCTATCTGTCAATCATCTATCTATCAATCAATCAATCATCTATCTCTCATATATCTACCTACCTACCTACCTATCTATCTATCCATCTATCTTTCCATCCATCCATCCTTAGGATGGATCTATGTTTATCCCAGGGATGTTTGAATTCAGTGACTGTGGATTTACCAACCACGTCTGCTGGAAGTTTGTTCCAAGGATCTACTACTCTTTCAGTCAAATAATATTTTCTCACGTTGCTTCTGCTCTTTCCCCCAACTAACTTCAGATTGTGTCCCCTTGTTCACGTGTTTACTTTCCTACTAAAAGCACTTCCCTCCTGAACCTTATTTAACCCTTTGACATATTTAAATGTTTCCATCATGTCCCCCCTTATTATTATGATCCTTTCTATACCAGGGCTGGGGAGCGTGTGGTTCCTCGCCGGTTACTGAGCTACGTTGATTCTCGGCTAGGCTAGCCAGGTCTGCTGGCAGTTGCGGTTCCACCACACCTGGAGGGGCTGCGACCCTTCTGGTATTAACGCTGAGTTTTGCAAAACCTCAGCGCTGTAGAATGAAAAGAACCCAAAATAGGACGCTCTGAATACGCCGCTATCCGATTTCCCCCTTGTTGGAAAGCCTTTGATTGCATTGGTCCTTTTAATGCGGGGAGGAATTATTCCCATTGATTACGTCTGATCACTGCTATTCAAGGCTTTTTAAAAGGACGAGATTTGTTCTTTTCTACTGGGGCCATTCAGTTTCTTGCCTCCTTTCCAAGCATTTTTGTTGTAAGGGAATAATAAATATTCAACCCTGTTTTCTTTTCTCTCCCCCGCCCCCTCCATCAGCTGTGTTTTCTGAAACAGAGAAAAAGCACATTTCTTTTGCCGTTTTTCTAAGCCCCTATTCAAGAGCAGGAATTGCAGCGTTGTTCTTCAATCGTTTTTGTACGTTTTGCGGGTAGAGTGCATGGTGCGCTTGATGAAACTTTTCTAAAGAGTCTTCGGAGAGGGGCGGCATACAAATCCAAATAATAAATTAATAAATAATAAATAAAGAAAGAAAGATTGAGCTGGATGATGTAACTTTTTCCCAGAGCAAATTTTTGGATTGGAAGAGAAAAAGGAACTCCGAATTTCCTTCTTGCAGTTTGAGAAGTTTCTTGCCAATTGTAATAATAATAATAATAATAATAATAATAATAATAATAATAATAATAATTTATTAGATTTGTATGCCGCCCCTCTCCGAAGACTCGGGGCGGCTCACAACAATGATAAAAACAATATTATAATGGCACAAATCTAATATTAAAATACTAAAAACCCTATCATAATTAAAAACCAAACAGCACATACGTACCAAACATAAATTATAATAAGCCTGGGGGAAAGATGCCTCAAATCCCCCATGCCCCCATTGTAATATCCAGGGAATGAATACAAGTGGTACGGCTTACAACCGGTCACTTGTAAACTGTTCAAAGTTGCAAGCAGGGTGTCCAGCAAACCTGGAAAACAGGGAAATCAGGGAATTATCAGGGAAATCGGTGGTTCGGGAAATATCAGGGAACTCATGAAAAAAATGGAATAAATCAGCGAAAAAAACCAAGAACAGTCCGTCCCCCCCCGGAACACCATCACTCTGCTAAACAAATAATTCCCCCACCACTGTTAAACTATTCACTAAGTCTGCATTACCAGATTATCTCAGCCTTCTGCTGCACGAATCCCAGTGACCAGTTAGGTCCCATAGAGTGGATCTTCTCCGGGTCCCGTCAACTAAACAATGCCGCATGGCGGGGCCCAGGGGAAGAGCCTTCTCTGTGGCGGCCCCGGCCCTCTGGAACCACCTCCCCCCAGAGATTAGAATTGCCCCCACCCTCCTTGCCTTTCGTAAGCTATTTAAAACCCACCTCTACCGCCAGGCATGGGGGAATTGAGATACTCTTTCCCCCTAGGCCTTTACAATTTTATGCATGGTATGTTTGTATGTATGTTTGGTTTTTATAATAATGGGTTTTTAATTGTTTTTAGTATTGGATTATTATTATATGCTGTCTTATTATTGCTGTTAGCCGCCCCGAGTCTCTGAAGAGGGGCGGCATACAAATCCAATAAATAAATAAATAAATAATAAAATTACTGTTACTATTAATGTTTTAATCGTTCCTATCACCCATCTCTTCCCACTTGTGACTGCATGACTGCAATTTTGTTGTTTGTATCCTTCTGATTTTATATTGGTTGTTTCCCAGTATGATTTGATTGCTTATTTATTCCCTTTGGCTGTCATTAAGTGTTGTAGCTTATGATTCTTGACAACTGTATATCTTTTATGTACACTGAGAGCATATGCACCAAAGACGAATTTCTTGGGTGTCCGATCACACTTGGCCAATAAAGAATTCTAATCTACTCTAATTCAATCCAATCCATTAGATGACATGTGGATTGTGAGTAGCATTTTGCATTAACATATAATTTGATCGAAAGCCTCCAAAATAGCCTTCAAGTACCCTAACAGGTATCGTAATTGAAAAAGAAAGAGAAAAAACCTTTGCAAATCTTCAGCATTTGTTGGAAATGTGTGTTCAGTCGTAAGTGTGAAAAATGGTCATACCAAGTCACTTTTTAGAGTATAGTTGTAACTTTGAATGGTCACTAAATTAATGGTTGTGAGTTGAGGTTTTGAATTCTGATTTTCTAGCTTCATAGAATCATAGAATCATAGAGTTGGAATGGACCTCGAGGGTCATCGGGTGGATAGTCTAAGGGTAAAGTGTTGGGGGTTTGGGGATGACACTATGGAGTCCGGTAATGAGTTTCACTCTTCGACAACTCGGATACTGAAGTTGTATTTTTTACAGTCCAGTTTGGAGCGGTTAAATCTGTTGTGTGCTCTTGTGTTGTTGTGGTTGAAGCTGAAGTAGTCGCCGGCAGGCAGGACGTTGCAGCATAAGATCTTGTGGGAAATATGTAGATCATGTTTAAGGCGTCTTAGTTCTAAGCTTTCTAGGCCCAGGATTGAAAGTCTAGTCTTGTAGGGAATTCTGTTTCGAGTGGAGGAGTGAAGGGCTCCTCTGGTGAAGGCTCTCTGGACCTTTTCAAGGGTGTTGATGTCTGAGATGCGATATGGGTTCCAAACAGATGAGCTGTATTAGAGCAGTGATTTTCAACCTTTTTTGAGCCGCGGCACATTTTTTACATTTACGAAACCCTGGGGCACATTGAGTGGGGGGGGGGGGGGGGGCGCCCTAAAAAAAGTCTGGACAAAAAAATTCTCTCTCTCTCCCTCCTCTTCGCTCTATTTCTCCCTCCCTCTTTCTCTCCCTTCCTTCCTCTCTTTTTTGCTCTTTCTCTCTCCCTCCCTACCTCCATGTCTTTCTCTATCTCTCCTTCCCTCCCTCTCTTTCTCTCTCTCTCTTGCTTTTTCTCTCTCTTGCTCTCTCTCTTTCTCTTGTTCTCTTTCTCTCTCTCTTGTTCTCTTTCTCTCTGTTGCTTTCTTTCTCTCTTGCTTTCTCTCTCTCTTGCTTTCTTTCTCTCTGAGCTTCGCGGCACACCTGACCATGTCTCGCGGCACACTGGTTGAAAAACACTGTATTAGAGGATGGGTCTGGCAAAAGTTTTGTAAGCTCTGTAGGGTTGTCAACTTTTTTTACATTTACATCTCTCTCTTTCTCTCTTGTTTCCAGGAATATCTTGGTAGATAAGCCCAACGATCAATCTTCACGGTGGTCTTCAGAAAGCAATTATCCCCCACAGGTGAGATTTAATGGCGCCTCTGTGTTGGATTCAAATTGTAGTCAACAGAAAGGAATTTTGATGAATCCTTGTATGCCCCGTCTGTTGCTATAAATTCACAATTGGTACATTAAGCTTGGTGTTAAACTTGTAAATGCCACTTAACAATATCATAGTGGCAGGGGTGGGTTCCACTTAACTTCGTTTTATTTTGTTTTATTGACATCATTTTACTTCATTTCATCTTATAATTTATTTTATTTACATTATTGTACTTGATTTCATTTCCTTTTATGTCTCTTTTGTTTTTTGTTTATTTTATTTTATTTTTATTATTTATTTTTATAATTCTTCTGCCGCATGAATCCCAGTGGCCGATAAGATCCCACAGATTTGGCCTTCTCCGGGTCCTGTCCACTAAACCAGTGTTTCCCAACCTTGGCAACTTGAAGATATCTGGACTTCAACTCCCAGAATTACCCAGCCAGCTGGCTGGGGAATTCTGGGAGTTGAAGTCCAAATATCTTCAAGTTGCCAAAGTTGGGAAACACTGCACTAAACAATGTCGCATGGCGGGCCCCAGGGGAAGAGCCTTCTCTGTGGTGGCCCCGGCCCTCTGGAATCAACCCCCCCCCCGGAGATTAGAACCGCCCCGATCCTCCTTGCCTTTCGTAAGTTATTGAAAACCCATCTATGTCACCAGGCATGGGATAATTGAGAGATCCCCAGGCTATTATGGTTTATGAATGGTATGATTGAGTTGTATGGTTTTTTATGATATGGGTTTTAGATGTTTAATTATTGGATTTGTACATTGTTTATTGCTGTTGTGAGCCGCTCCGAGTCTTCGGAGAGGGGTGGCATGCAAATCTAATAAATTATTATTATTATTATTATTATTATTATTATTATTATTAATTGTGCCATTATTAGTGTTATAAATAACCCAAGGCTGCAAACATATAGAAACATAGAAGATTGACGGCAGAAAAAGACCTCATGGTCCATCTAGTCAGTAAATTTCCTGTATTTTATCTTAGGATGGATATATGTTTATCCCAGGCATGTATAAATTCAGTTACTGTGGATTTACCACCCAAGATCTACTACTCTTTCAGTAAAATAATATTTTCTCATGTTGCTTCTGATCTTTCCCCCAACTAACTTCAGATTGTGCCCCCTTGTTCTTGGGTTCACTTTCTTATTATCCAAGATCTCCCCTTAATTTCCCCCATCATAATTCTGTGAGGTGGGTTGGAGTGAGAGAGAGAGAGAGGGACTGGCCCAAAGTCACCCAGCCAGTCTTCATACCTAAGGAGGAACTAGAACTCAGTGTCCACCAGGAATTGGCCCAACATCACCCAGCTGCCTTTCATGCCTAAGGCAGAACTGGAACTCGTGATCTCCTGGGGATTGTCCCAAAGTCACCCAGCCATGCCTAATTTAATTTTTTTATTTCTTTATTAGATTTGCATGCCGCCCCTCTCCGAAGACTCGGGGCGGCTCACAACACTAATAAAAGACGACGTTTAAGGGGTGACTTGATCAAAGTGTATAAAATCATGCATGGGATAGAAAAGGTGGATAGAGAAAAATTATTTTCTCTATCACACAATACTAGGACGAGGGGCCACTCCCTAAAGCTCACAGGTAAGAAAGAGAGGACAAATAAAGGGAAATATTTCTTCACTCAGAGGGTCGTTGGTTTATGGAATTCACTTCCAGAAGAGGCCTGGATAGCTTCAAGGCAGGATTAGACAGATTCATGGATGCCAAGTGTATTGGTGGTTATTAAAAGGGATGTCTATATGAATCAGGCCAAAGCCCATCAAGTCCAGCATTCTGTGTCACACAGTGGCCCACCAATTGTCCATGAGGATCTTGAGCAGAAAGAGAAGGCAAGACCCTCCCTTTCCCTTGACCCCCAACAAATGGGACCCAAGGGAACCCTGCCTGCCTCAACCAACATAGAGGCGGCACATGGACATCCGTTTCAATAACCACCGATACACTTGGCATCCATGAATCTGTCTCATCCTGCCTTGAAGCTCTGCAGGCTGACAGCTGTCACGACCTCTTCTGGAAGTGAATTCCATCAACCAAGGACCCTCTGGGTGAAGAAATATTTCCCTTGATTTGTCCTCACTTTCTTACCCATGAGCAGTTTTAAAGCGATGGATTCCTCAGAGGGAAAAGCCTGCTGCCTCTTTCCTTCCTTTTTGCCATCTGGAATCTCACACTCCGGCGGGCGCACAAAACTCTACACTGTTGGCAGAGGTGAAGGATGGAAGGAAATAAAACAACTGCCTCTGCTGACTTGAAAATTCAGCTAAAAATAACCGCCCGAAGTCATCGTGTTCTGCGCTTCCTCCATGCGTCTACCAGATGGCCTTTTAATAGCTCCTTCTTGGCACAAAGGGCTCCATGCAGTAGTTAGAAGTGTGACAATGAGGTATTGACATTGTCTTGAGGGTGCAACATTAAGCATTTTATCCCTCTCCTCAACAGCCCAGAGCTTGAGAAATGTAGATCACATTTGCAGATGATCCTGGACATAAATTGTTTCAACTCCTACCCTCAAAACGATGCTATAGAGCAGTGTTTCCCAACCTTGGCAACTTGAAGACATCTGGAATTCTGGGAGTTGAAGTCCAAATGTCTTCAAGTTGCCAAGGTTGGGAAACACCGCTATAGAGCACCGTACAGCAGAACAACTAGACACCTAAATAGTTTTTCCCCCGAACACCATCGCTCTGCTTAACAATTAATTCCCACAATTATTTGTTGTAACTTGAGGACCATCCATAATCAAAAATACAAATGAACTTACGTATAAATTACGTGTAAAAGCTGCCCCGAGTCTACAGTCTTATTTTCACATAAAAGAATTCTCGTGTTTAGTATATATATTTAGTATATATTTATTACTTAGATTTGTAAGCCGCCCCGAGTCTTCGGAGAGGGGCGGCATACAAATCTAAGTAATAAATAAAATAATAAATAAATAAATATCCAATAACAGAAGTTTGATTTTTTCCCCCAAGTTCATTTTCCAGTGGCCTGAAAAGGAATTCTATTTTCAATCTACACTGCTCAAAAAAATAAAGGGAACACTTAAACAACACAATATAACTCCAAGTAAATCAAACTTCTGTGAAATCAAACTGTCCACTTAGGAAGCAACACTGATGGACAATCAATTTCACATGCTGTTGTGCACATTCAGCTTTGTACAGAACTAATGACAATTTTCCCTAAAACATGATGTGTGAGAGGCCGAGAAGGACCTGATGCCAGTTCCACACAGTAATACCGAAAATTATTTATTTATTTACTTACTTGCTTACTTACTTACGTACGTACATACTTACTTACGTACGTACATACTTATTTATTTTATTGATTAGATTTGTATGCCACCCCTCTCCGAAGACTCGGGGCGGTTAACAACAATGAAAAAAACAATGAAAACAAATCTAATATTAAAAATAATCTAAAAAAACCCCAATTTAAGAGACCAATCATACATACAAGCATACCATGTATAAATTCTATAAGCCTAGGGGGAAGGGAAATTTCAATTCCCCCATGCCTGATGACAGAGGTGGGTTTTAAGGAGCTTGCGAAAGGCAAGGAGGGTGGGGGCAACTCTGATATCTGGGGGGAGCTGGTTCCACAGGATCGGGGCCGCCACAGAAAAGGCTCTTTCCTGGGTCCCACCAAACGACATTGCTTAGTCGATGGGACCTGGAGAAGGCCAACTCTATGGGACATAACTGGTCGCTGGGATTCGTGCGGCAGTAGGCGGTCCCAGAGATATTCCGGTCCGATGCCATGAAGGGCTTTATAGGTCATAACCAACACTTTGAATTGTGACCGGAAACTGATCAGCAACCAGTGCAGACTTTGGGAAGCCCATGATTGCTCTCGCAGCTGCATTCTGCACGATCTGAAGTTTCCGAACACTTTTCAAAGGTTTCCCCACGTAGAGAGCATTACAGTAGTTGAACCTCGAGGTGATGAGGGCATGAGTGACTGTGAGCAGTGAATCCCGGAAAATTATGTTATATATTTGAAATAATCTATGCTTTTCTAAAGTGTTCTTTAATATTTTGGGATAATCTGACAAAGGTAAGATCATAGATATGTATGTATGTGTATCTGTATGTAAATGCATATGTATATATATATATGTGTGTGTCTACATATGTGTGTGTGTGTGTGTATCTATGTCTGTATAGATATAGATATACTGTAGATATGATATAGATATAGATATTAACAGAGCTGGAAGGGACCTTGGAGGTCTTCTAATAGTCCAACCCCTGCTTAGGCAGGAAACCCTACAGCAATATACACTTGTTTTCATCTCTTTCTCCTTCTAGTATTTGATCTTGAAACTTGAAAGGCCGTCCGTAGTTCAGAGCATCACCTTTGGGAAATACGAAAAGACTCATGTCTGTAATTTAAAAAAATTTAAAGTCTTTGGCGGAATGAATGAAGAAAACATGACTGACCTTTTATCGAGGTAGGAGGTTTGTTTCCACGTCTTTTGGTGCCTATCCTAACAAGCCTAAGAAAGCAGAAAGTCTGGTTTTAAAATTTTAAAGGGAGGGGGTAAAATCTTACTCATTTGCCCCCCCATCTGTATGGTTTATGGGGTTTTGTTTTTTTACATGACCTTGGTGGACCTAATACAGGTAAGTCATTCATTTAGTGACCGTTCAAAGTAACAACGGCACTGAAAAAAAGTGACTTACGGCCAGTTTTTGCACTTACATGGCAGCCTCTCCATAATCATGTGCTCAGAATTGAAATGCTTGGTAACTGGTATGAATTTATGACGGACACCAGTCATGTGATTCCTTTTGTCAACCTTCTGACAAGCAGAGTCAGCAGGGAAACCAGATTCCCTTAACTACCGTATCTTTCAGAGTAGAGTGGTACCTCTACCTAAGAACGTCTTCATGACGTCAAAGCTCCGCCCATGGAATTCCCTATTGGGATTCCCCACCTCCTTTCCAGCCTCCGGATCGGCTGAAAACGCTGCTGCCGATCGCAAAAACGGCACTCCGCCGAGTGGCGCCGCCCGGCTGTAACCTTTTGAAACAGCCGGGTGCTTCTCGGCGGCCTCTGGAACCCGAACCTGAACTTCCGGGTTCGGCGTTTGGGGGAACGCCAAGAAGCCCCCCGGCTGTTTCAGAAGGTGACAGCCGGACGGCGGCGCTTCTCGGCGGCCTCCGGAACCCGAACCCGAAAAGTTCGGGTTCGGGAGAACGCTGAGAAGCCCCCCGGCTGTTTTAAAAGGTGACAGCCAGGCGGTGACGCCCAGCAGAGCGCCATTTTGCGATTTTTTTTCTTTTTGCACGCATTAATCGCTTTTACATTGTTTCCTATGGGAAACAATGTTTCGTCTTATGAACTTTTCACCTTACGAACCTACTTCCAGAACCAATTAAGTTTGTAAGATGAGGTATTACTGTATATATAAATTATATATCACATATTTTGGCTGAATTTTTTAAATTAAGGGAGACTAGGATAGCGCTATTTCAGCCTTGTTCTGGCCTCATCAGCTAGCCATACCCTTACTGGGATTTGATCCTGGGGCCTCTGCCTTGTAAGGCAGAGAATTAACCTCTAGGCCACCAGATCTGATCCCTTCACCTCTGTACCAGGGAGGGGCTATATGTTTTTTCTGTTGGATCACCCTGATATATACCCTTGTATATATATATTGCTGCTTGGCTTTTGGAGAATTTGTGAACACTCCAAGGTTAATGATGGGATTTTGTGTAAGAGAACTATTTCTGTTGCGCATTCTCAAAGTACCGTAGAATTATTTTCGATAGAGATTGTTAAAAAAATGTTTCCCAAATGATCAATCGATTTTCAAATTAAATCTTTTTTAAGTATCCAGATTGATTTTTGATAATGTTGACTCTCCAAGATGTTCAAGGCTGACATTCTAATTTAAATGTAGGAGAAATGATGTGCAGAAAAGAAATTTGTCTAGTCAGGATTATTGGTGACGGCCTTCTGGCCCTTAATGGCCCTTTTATAGCTGCCAGTACGTAAAGCCTGTTTACTAATTCACTTCAAATTCTAGGTCCACCTTGGATAACCTTTCATCTTTTATTTTGTTTTCTTTACAGTGGCTTAAAGAATGACTATAACAAAGAAACCTTTACTTTGAAGTATAAAATTGATGAGCAGATGTTTCCTTGTCGATTTATTAAAATAGGTAAATCTGTCATTGCTTTTTTAAAAGTGTTTCCATCTCTAATTCTGGCTCACCATTTCTCAGTCTATTCTATTCTATTCTATTCTATTCTAAATTGAGAAAGGCTGCCCTAACTGTTTGGGAACTTAAAAGACCATCAGTTACTAGGTTTTTTTTTAACTTTGTAAGTAAAATAAATAAACTCCGATGCCCATATTCAAACACGAATGTTTATGCAGTATCAGTCAGATAATCATGTGTACTAACTGAAAGGGTGTCCAGCAAACCTGAAAAACAGGGAAATCTGGGAATTATCAGGGAAATCGGCAGTTTGGGAAATATCAGGGAATTTGTGAAAAAACAATAAATCAGGGAAAAAACTAACTAACTAACTAAGTAAAGATAGATAGACAGACAGACAGACAGACAGACAGACAGTAGATAGATAGTAGATAGATGGATAGATAGATAGATAGATAGATAGATAGATGGATGGATGGATGGATAGATAGATAGATAGATAGATAGATAGATAGATAATAGATAGATGATAGATAGATAGATAATAGATAGATGATAGATACAAGATAGATAGATAGATAGATAATAGATAGATGATAGATACAAGATAGATAGATAGATAGATAGATGATAGATACAAGATAGATAGATAGACAGACAGACAGACAGTAGATAGATAGATAGATAGATAATAGATAGATGATAGATACAAGATAGATAGATAGATAGATAGATAGATGATAGATACAAGATAGATAGATAGACAGACAGACAGACAGTAGATAGATAGATAATAGATAGATGATAGATACAAGATAGATAGATAGATAGATAGATATAGAATAGAAGATAGATAGGTGATAGATAGATAGATAGATAGATAATAGATGATAGATACAAGATAGATAGATAGATAGATAGATAGATAGATATAGAATAGAAGATAGATAGGTGATAGATAGATAGATAGATAGATATAGAATAGAAGATAGGTAGGTGATAGATAGATAGATGATAGATAGATAGATAGATATAGAATAGTAGATAGATAGTAGATAGATAGAAGATAGATAGATAGATAGTAGATATATAGACAGACAGACAGACAGACAGACAGTCCAGCCTCTTTTTGAAAGCTTCTAGGGTTGGTTTGAAATTAACCAAGCAGAGAAGCAGCCTAGAACTAAGGAGAAAATTCCTAACAATGAGAGCAATTCATCGCTTGCCTTCAGAGATTTGGGAAATTTTCTTTGTCCTCCTTTTTTCCAGTTCCGCTCCTGTCCTGGGGTCCCAGCTTCAATTTTAGCATCTGGTATGTTGAACTCAACGGTATCGATGATCCAGATGTGGTACAACCCTGCCTCAATTGGTACAGCAAGGTAGGGTTGTAAACTGTGTGTGAAACAGCTGCCAGATAGGTGGATGTTGTGTAGGAGTGGGAGGGAGAGAGAGGAGGGAAGGGAAGATTGGGAAAGAGAGGGAGGGAGGGAAGTAGGGAGAGAGAGGAAGAGAGGTTGGGAAAGGAGGAAGGGAAGTAGAGAGGGAGGGAGCGAAGGAGAGGCAGGGAAGGACGAGAGAGGGAAGGAAGTTGGGAGAGAAAGGGAGGGTGAGGAAGGGAGGTTGGTAAACGACGAAGGGGAGATGGGGAGGGGAGAGAGGAAAGTAGGTTGGGAGAGGGAGGAAGAGAAAAAGAAAGAAAAGGAGGGAGGGAGATAGGGAAGGAGGGAGAGAAGGAGGGAGGGAGATAGGGAAGGAGGAAGGAAGGGAAGGAGGGAGAAGCTGAAGTAGTCGTCGACAGGAAGGATGTTGTAACATGATTTTAAGGGCTATGCTTAGGTCGTGTTTAAGGCGACCTATTTCTGAGCTTTCTAAACGTAGGATTGTAAGTTTAGTTGCGTAAGGTATTCTGTTGCGATTGGAGGAGCGGAGGGCTCTTCTAGTAAAGTATCTCTGGACATTTTCTAAAGTGTTTATGTCCGACATAAACCAGCATCGAACACACAGCTCTTACTATAGCAAGCAGCAATATCAAACAGAGAAATAACAGAGACAGACAGAGAGAGAATCACGTTTCTGTCTCCCTCTTGTGGCCATCTCCAACATTACCTCTTAAAACTATAGTGCTTCAATACATACAAGCATTCATTGTTAAATTTGTTTATATATTGCCAAACCCAACCAGTTTTGCACATAGTACTAACAAACATTGAGGACTGCCTGTTTATCGTTCTGCTAAGCCTGTCCCTCTGAGGATTTTTATTCGTCCGTTACCTAAGCTTAGTTGTCGCAAGGCCATGTCGCGGGAGGCCCTTCGGTGCTCTTCTCACAGGTTTTCTTGTGTTCCAGTAGTACCGTGAACAGGAAGCCATTCGCCTCTGCTTGAAGCACTTCCGCCAGCACAACTACACGGAGGCGTTCGAGTCTCTGCAGAAGAAAACCAAGATCGCCCTGGAGCACCCCATGCTGACCGACCTTCACGAGAAGCTGGTCTTGAAGGGGGACTTCAACGCGTGCGAAGAGTTGATAGAAAAAGCTGTCAACGGTGAGGGCCCAAAGGGTTGCGGGTCACAACTGCCGCCTTGCGCTGGGAGCTGGGGAAAGGGGGGACAACCCATTGCGATGCTCCCGAGATGTACAGGTGAACCTCGAAAAATTAGAATGTCATGCAAAACTTGATGTACAGTGTTCCCTCGATTTTCACGGGTTCGAACTTCGCGAAAAGTCTATACCATGGTTTTTCAAAAATATTAATTAAAAAATACTTTGCGGTTTTTTCCCCTATACCACCCGATGACGTCATATGTCATCGCCAAACTTTCGTCCACCTTTAATAAATATTTTTTTTAATAAACTTTAATAAAGAAACATGGTGAATAATAATCTAAATGGTTGCTAAGGGAATGGGAAATTGCACTTTAAGGGTTTAAAGTGTTAAGGGAAGGCTTGTGATACTGTTCATAGCCAAAAATAGTGTACAGTGATCCCTCGAGTTTCGCGTCTTCAAGTATCGCGAAAGGGCTATTTCGCGAGTTTTCAACCCGGAAGTAAACTCCACCATCTGCGCATGCGTGCCTTTCCACGCATGCGTAGATGGTGGAGTTTCCCCGCCGGGCAGAGGCTTCCCTGGGTCTTCCCCCTCTTGCCCCCGTAAGACCCCAGCGGCGGCGCGAGCAACGGCGTGGGCGGGCGGGCGGCACGCGCGGGGACACCCCAGCTCGGCGCTTGGGGACATCGCAGCTCCGCTCCCCAGCTGGGAAGCGGAGCTAGGGAGTCCCCACCGCGCGCGCGTTGCTGGGGAAAGCGTGCGCGCTTGGGGACATCGCAGCTCCGCTCCCCAGCTGGGAAGCGGAGCTAGGGAGTCCCCACCGCGCGCGCGTTGCTGGGGAAAGCGCGCGCGCTTGGGGACATCGCAGCTCCGCTCCCCAGCTGGGAAGCGGAGCTAGGGAGTCCCCACCGCGCGCGCGTTGCTGGGGAAAGCGCGCGCGCTTGGGGACATCGCAGCTCCGCTCCCCAGCTGGGAAGCGGAGCTAGGGAGTCCCCACCGCGCGCGCGTTGCTGGGGAAAGCGCACGCGCTTGGGGACATCGCAGCTCCGCTCCCCAGCTGGGAAGCGGAGCTAGGGAGTCCCCACCGCGCGCGCGTTGCTGGGGAAAGCGCGCGCGCTTGGGGACATCGCAGCTCCGCTCCCCAGCTGGGAAGCGGAGCTAGGGAGTCCCCACCGCGCGTGCGCACCCCAGGCGCGAGCAACGGGGTGGGCGGGCGAAGGGCGGGCGGCAGTGGAAGCAAAAACACCATCTGCGCATGCGCAGATGGTGTTTTTACTTCTGCACCGCTACTTCGCTAAAAATCGATCATCGCGTGGGGTCCTGGAACGGAACCCTCGCGATGATCGAGGGTTCACTGTATTTACTTCCGCATCTCTACTTCGCGGAAATTCGACTTTCGCGGGCGGTCTCGGAACGCATCCCCCGCGAAAATCGAGGGAACCCTGTATTTCAGGAATGCAACTTAAAAGCTGAAATGTACAGTGATACCTCGTCTTACAAACGCCTCGTCATACAAACTTTTCAAGATACAAACCCAGGGTTTAAGATTTTTCTGCCTCTTCTTACAAACTATTTTCGCCTTACAAACCCACCGCCGCCGCTGGGATGCCCCGCTTCTGGACTTCCACTGCCAGTGAAGCACCCGTTTTTGCATTGCTGGGATTCCCCTAAGGCTCCCCTCCATGGGAAACCCCACCTCCAGACTTCTGTGTTTTTGTGATGCTGCAGGGGAATCCCAGCAGGGCAAAAATGGGCGCTTCTCTGGCAAAGGAAGTCCGGAGGTGGGGTTTCCCAGCGAGGGGAGCCTCAGTGAAATTGCAGCATCGCAAAAACACAGAGGTCCGGAGGTGGGGTTTCGAGGACTTCGGTGTTTTTGCAATGCTGCGATTTCACTGATGCTCCCTTCGCTGGGAAACCCCACCTCCGGACTTCCGTTGCCAGCAAAGCGCTCGTTTTTGCGGTGCTGGGATTCCCCTGCTGGGAAAACACAGAAGTCCGGAGGTGGGGTTTCCCATGGATGGGAGCCTCGGGAATCCCAGCAGCGCAAAAACAGGCGCTTCGGCTGGCAAAAGGGGTGAATTTTGGGCTTGCACGCATTAATCACTTTTCCATTGATTCCTATGGGAAACATCGTTTGATCTTACAAACTTTTCACCTTAAGAACCTTGTCCAGGAACCAATTAAGTTTGTAAAACAAGGTATCACTGTAATATAGGAGACTCATTAAACGCAAGGCAAGATAGTTCAAGCCGTGGTTTGTCGTAATTGTGATGATTATGGGGTACAGCCAGTGATGGTCTCCTATGGGTAAGGTCAAGTATGCAGAACTGGTAGAAAAATTTTGAATTTCCTTTCCCCCTTTTCGTTTTTGTAAGGGAGCTGGTGAATTGGTGTTTTATTATTTTTAAAAAGCTCCAAGTATGTTGGGAATGTATTTTTCCCGTGGAGATAATTCTGGGAATTGCAACCTCAGGGCATCTGGTGGGTGATCTGTTGGGGAAGGCTGCCGCCGCCGGAGGACTTTTAACCCTGTGATTTGTGTGGTGTCATAACTGCTGGCTTCGCTCTAACTCTTGGCGTTGCTATTGTCTTCTGCACTGTGGGTGGCTGACAGGTCCAAACAGAAGTGCAAAGCTTCCTGTTTTATTTTGCAGCAGCTTCTCACATTGCTGGAGGGCTTTTCTCTGCGATCCTCGGGCCGGCTCGGTTGTCATTTTCATCGCATGAAACATAGCCACATTTACAAAAAAGAAAACGCAAATCAACCATAAGTAATAGAATGTCATAAATGTACAAATGTAAAAACGAACAATACATCAATGTAGTGTAAATACAGTGGTACCTCTACTTAAGAACTTAATTCGTTCCGTGACCAGGTTCTTAAGTAGAAACAGAATTGACAACTCAACTCTTCTCTTCCGCTGACACCGGGACGGGATGAATTAATGACTTAATTAATTAACCCGTTCCTCTCCTTAATATTTCTTCCCTGACACTTGCTCTCTTCGCCACTGTAAGCGTCTGAAATAAGGATTTACCCATCTAGCATCTGCTTCTCCTTCGCTTGAATCTGAACCCATAGAAATATCCTGTGGTTGGTCTCCTACTTCATCTGCCTCTAAATGAGGACCTGCCACTAATTCATAACCACTTTCTGAATCGGAGTCTGAAAAATCAACAGGAACAGGCGTATACACAACGGCGGGGGGTGGGGGGGATTTACCCTCCTCCAGCTCCAAGGAATCTCTTAAATTGGGGTTTTTAGATTTTTTAATATTAGATTTGTTTATGTTGTCTTTTTACTGTTGTTAGCCGCCCCGAGTCTGCGGAGAGGGGCGGCATACAAATCTAATAAATAAATAAATAAAATACATAAATAGTCCGGGTACAAATAAGCAATCCAATCATATTAGGAACTAGTAAATATAAATCGTAAGAAAGTTACAGTAATACAGTCATAAGTGGGAGGAGATGGGTGATGGGAACGATGAGACTAATAGTAGTGCAGACTTAGTAAATAGTTTGACATTATTGAGGGAATTATTTGTTTAGCAGAGTGATGGTGTTCGGGAAAAAACTGCCTTTGTGTCTACTTGTTTTGGTGTGCAGTGTTCTGTAGCGATGTTTTGAGAGTAGGAGTTGAAACAGTTTGTGTCCAGGATGCGAGGGGTCCGTAAATATTTTCCCCGCCCTCTTTTTGACTCGTGCAGTCTACAGGTCCTCAATGGAAGGCAGGTGGGCAGCAATTGTTTTTTTCTGCAGTTCTGATTCTCCTCTGAAGTCTGTGTGTGTCCTGTTGGGTTGCAGAACCAAGCCAAACAGTTACAGAGGTGCAAATGACAGACTCAATGATTCCTCTGTAGAACTGGATCTGCAGCTCCTTGGGCGGTTTGGACTTATTTTCCAACCACTTGTTTTCTCCTGCTGTTTCGTGAAAACGTTCAAAACCGACCCTGCGAGGCTGCCTGTGATGGGAAGACAGTGGCCGCTCATCCTTTTCTTCTTTTACCTTTCAAACAGACGGCTTGTTCAACCAGTACATCAGCCAGCAGGAATACAAACCACGATGGGGTCAGATCATTCCCAAAAGCACCAAAGGTACAGTATTGAAACCTGGCTTTGCCGTGGGCTTATTCTGAAGATCTAACTGACCACAAAAGGTCGATGGTACTGGTGGTCCTTGACTTAAAACAGCAATCGGGGCTCAAGCAAGACGGTTGTTAAGTGAGCTTTGTTCCATTTTTTTGCCCGGGTGGTGAAGTGAGTCGCTGCAGGCGTTATTAACACCATTGTAAAACGAACTTTGTCGTCTTCACTTATCAGAAGGTCGCAAAATGGGGATCCCATGACCCTCAGGACACTGCAACTGTCATAGATATGAGTCAGTTGCCAAGTGCCTGAAATTTGATCACTATGGGGATGCGCCAATGGTCATAAGTGTAAAAACAACAACAACCCCAAGAGACATACAGTGGTAGAAACACAGAACACTGACAGAAAAAGACCTCATGGTCCATCTAGTCTGCCCTTATACTATTTCCTGTATTTTATCTTAGGATGGATCTATGTTTATCCCAGGCAGGTTTAAATTCAGTGACTGTGGATTTACCAACCGCGTCTGCTGGAAGTTTGTTCCAAGCATCTACTACTCTTTCAGTAAAATAATATTTTCTCATGTTACTTCTAATCTTTCCCCCAACTCACCTCAGATTGTGCCCCCTTGTTCTTGGGTTCACTTTCCTATTGAAAACACTTCCCTCCTGAACCTTATTTAACCCTTGAACATATTTAAATGTTTAGATCATGTCCCCACTTTCCCTTCTGTCCTCCAGACTCTACAGACTGAGTCCATGAAGTTTTTCCTGATACGTTTTATGCTTGAGACCTTCCACCATTCTTGTAGCCCGTCTTTGGACCCGTTCAATTTTGTCAATATCTTTTTGTAGGTCAGGTCTCCAGAACTGAACACCGTCTTCCAAACGTGGTCTCACCAGCGCTCTATATAGCGGGATCACAATCTCCCTCTTCCTGCTTGTTATACCTCTAGCTATGCAGCCAAGCATCCTACTTGCTTTCCCTACCGCCCGACCACACTGCTCACCCATTTTGAGACTGTCAGAAATCACGACCCCTAAATCCTTCTCTTCTGCAGCTTTTGCTAACACAGAACTGCCAATACAATACTCAGATTGAGGATTCCTTTTCCCTAAGTGGTACCTCTACTTACAAGCTTAATTCGTTCCGTGACCAGGTTCTTAAGTAGAAAAATTTGCCTGTTGTCACTTTGAATGGTCACTAATGAATTGTTGTAAGTCAAGGACTACCCATGTTCCAAAGTTTGTTTCTTTTAATGCAGCTGAATTTTGGGGGGAATAGGAAGAAGGGCAGGGAAACTCACTAATGGCTGATTGTTTTATTTTGTTCGATCCCACAAGGTGATGGCGAAGACAGCAGGCCAGGGATGAGAGGCGGGCATCAAATGGTCATTGACGTTCAAACAGGTGAGCCTTCTTATTTATCTTGGTTTTATTTTTAACAGGGGACTCGGGTTCTTAAGTCTACTCTCAGCCACAAAATTTGGCCGATCGTTTTGGGTCAGTCACCAGCTCTCCGTTGTAACCACCCAACAGGAATTGTTTCTGTAAGCGTTGATGCAGTTCAAAAGCACCTCCTAGTGGATAGAATATGGCAAAGGACTGGAGAATTCTGAAATAATTCAATTCCAACATGAGAAATGTGATAGGAAATACAGGTAGCCCTTGACTTACAACACAGTTCATTTAGCGACCATTCAAAGTTATAATGAAAAATGATTTAACCACCATTTTTCATATGTATGACCTATTCTGTTCTGTTCTGTTCTAAAGAACACAAGAAGAGCCCTGCTGAATCAGGCCAAAGCCCATCGAGTCCAGTATTCTTTGTCCCACAGTGGCCCACCAATTGTCCATGGGGATCTTGAGCAGAAAGAGAAGGCAACACCCCCCCTTCTCCCTGACCCCCAACAAATGGGACTCAAGGGAATCCTGCCTGCCTCAACCAACATAGAGGCGGCACATGGACATCCATTTCAATAACCACTGATACACTTGGCATCCATGAATCTGTCTAATCCTGCCTTGAAGCTATCCAGGCTGACAGCTGTCACGACGTCTTCTGGAAGGGAATTCCATAAACCAGGGGTCCCCAACCACCGGGCCGCGGACCAGTACCGGGCTGCGGGGCATGTTGCACCGGTCCTTGGAGTCAGCAGCTGCCGGCCCTCCTGCCGCCACCCCCCTCTCTCCAGCGCTTCGCCTCCCGCCGGGCAAGAGGCCTTGGGAGGCAGGTTCTGCCGGCCACAGGACGATGGACGGGACAGAGGGGCGGGAAGGACTGAGAGGCTCAAGCCTCTTTTGGCTTCTGCCGCAGGGCGCTTTTGCGTTTTTGGCTGGGGGGAGGCAGGAGGGCCAGCCTGACCCCCTCTCCAGCGCTTAGCTCCCGCTGGGCAAGAGGGCTTGGGAGGCAGGTTCTGCCGGCAACAGGACGATGGACAGGACAGAGGGGCGGGAAGGACTGAGAGGCTCAAGCCTCTTTTGGCTTCTGCCGCAGGGCGCTTTTGCGTTTTTGGCTGGGGGGAGGCAGGAGGGCCAGCCTGACCCCCTCTCCAGCGCTTAGCTCCCGCTGGGCAAGAGGGCTTGGGAGGCAGGTTCTGCCGGCAACAGGACGATGGACAGGACAGAGGGGCGGGAAGGACTGAGAGGCTCAAGCCTCTTTTGGCTTCTGCCGCAGGGCGCTTTTGCGTTTTTGGCTGGGGGGAGGCAGGAGGGCCAGCCTGACCCCCTCTCCAGCGCTTAGCTCCCGCTGGGCAAGAGGCCTTGGGAGGCAGGTTCTGCCGGCCACAGGACGATGGACAGGACAGAGGGGCGGGGAAGGACTGAGAGGCTCAAGCCTCTTTTGGCTTCTGCCGCAGGGCGCTTTTGCGTTTTTGGCTGGGGGGAGGCAGGAGGGCCAGCCTGACCCCCTCTCCAGCGCTTAGCTCCCGCTGGGCAAGAGGCCTTGGGAGGCAGGTTCTGCCGGCCACAGGGACGATGGACAGGACAGAGGGGCGGGAAGGACTGAGAGGCTCAAGCCTCTTTTGGCTTCTGCCGCAGGGCGCTTTTGCGTTTTTGGCTGGGGGGAGGCAGGAGGGCCAGCCTGACCCCCTCTCCAGCGCTTAGCTCCCGCTGGGCAAGAGGCCTTGGGAGGCAGGTTCTGCCGGCCACAGGACGATGGACAGGACAGAGGGGCGGGAAGGACTGAGAGGCTCAAGCCTCTTTTGGCTTCTGCCGCAGGGCGCTTTTGCGTTTTTGGCTGGGGGGAGGCAGGAGGGCCAGCCTGACCCCCTCTCCAGCGCTTAGCTCCCGCTGGGCAAGAGGCCTTGGGAGGCAGGTTCTGCCGGCCACAGGACGATGGACAGGACAGAGGGGCGGGAAGGACTGAGAGGCTCAAGCCTCTTTTGGCTTCTGCCGCAGGGCGCTTTTGCGTTTTTGGCTGGGGGGAGGCAGGAGGGCCAGCCTGACCCCCTCTCCAGCGCTTAGCTCCCGCTGGGCAAGAGGGCTTGGGAGGCAGGTTCTGCCGGCAACAGGGCGATGGTGGGAAAGAGGGGCAGGGAGGACCAGCACCCCCATGCTTAATCCCGCCCCCAACCACACCCCTTTCCGCCCCCCACCGGGCCATAGAAAAAATTGTCTTGCTGAAACTGGTCCCTGGTGGAAAAAATGTTGGGGACCACTGCCATAAACCAAGGACCCCTCTGGGTGAAGAAATATTTCCCTTGATTTGTCCTCACTTTCCTACCTATGAGCTTTAGGGAGGGCCCCCCTTGTCCTAGTATTATGTGATAGAGAAAAGAATTTTTCTCTCTCCACCTTTTCTATCCCCTGCATGATTTTATACACTTCGATCAAGTCACCCCTTAAACGCCGTCTTTCAAGGCTGAAGAGACAAAGGCGTTGCAACCTGGTTTCATAAGGGAGGGGCTCCATTTCCTTGATCATCCTTGTTGCCCTTTTTTTGCACCTTTTCCAGTTCCATTATATCCTTCTTGAGGTGCGGTGACCAGAACTGTACACAGGACTCCAAGTGTGGTCTCACCATATTCTATCCTATCCTATTCTATTCTATTTCTATAGTAATCCCTCGCTACTTTGCGTTTCATCTTTTGCGGATTCGCTACTTCACGGGTTTTCAAAGGGGGCTTAAATCCATTAAATCCATTGAAAATTTTAAATCCATTAAAAATTCTTCTACAGTGCTACTGTACTCTATTAAAGAAACAGGTAGGATATCGCATGTAGTTCCAGCTGAGAAACATTATAGAATGACTGTTTAATGCAAAGGGTGGGGTTTTAAAAGTCCAAATACTCATTAAATACATTAAAAAAATATCTTTCCTCTACTTCGCGGAAATTCATTTTTTACGGATGGTCTTGGAACGCATCCCCCGCGAAAAATGAGGGATCACTGTATTCTGTACTCTCCCCTCCCCTCTCCTTTCTCTCCTCTCCCCTCCGTTCTCCCCCCTCCCCTCCCTTATTCTATTCTATTCTATTCTATCCCCTCCCATCCCCTCTCCTCTCCTCTTCTCTGTATTCCATTCCATGTGAATGGGGAATCCTGATTCACTCGACAACTGCGTTAGTAATATAACAATTGACTGATTCATTTAACGAATGTGACAAGAAAAGCCGCAAAATGGGGCAAAACCCGCTTAACAACCATCTCGCTTAACAACAGAAGTTTTTGTCTCAATTGTGGTTGCATGTCAAGGATTTGATCACAAATGGGACACATGGATTTCCGTTGCTAACCGAGGCAGTTGTTAAGTAGGTTGTGCCCAATTTTAGAAGCGTCCGTTAAGTGAATGACAGCCGTTGTTAAGTCAATCATGCTGTTGATTAACGAATCCGCCTTTCACCCTTGACTTTTGCTTATGGGAAGTTGGTTGGGAAGATCACAAATGATAATCACATGATCCCAGGATGTTGCAACCACCATTCATCCATGCTGATTGCGTAACAGCCAAAGTCGGATCACATAACCATTTCTTTCTTTCTTTCTTTCTTTCTTTCTTCTTTCTTTCTTTCTTTCTCTCTCTCTCTCTCTCTCTCTCTCTCTTCTCTCTCTTTCTCTCTTTCTCTCTTTCTCTCTTTCTCTCTTTCTCTCTCTCTTTCCTTCCTTCCTTCCTTCCTTCCTTCCTTCCTTCCTTCCTTCCTTCCTTCCTTCCTTCCTTCCTTCCTTCCTTCCTCCCTTTCCTTCTTCTCAGAGGAATGTAAAGAAGCCACTGTGAAAGCAAAACCAGGACTTCTGTGTTGAAAGAACAAGTTATTTCTAATAAAAACAGTTGGGTAACAAACCTTAAAAACTGGAAACGTGAACATTTAAATTCCTGAGTGTACAAAGGGTGGATCTACCGAGATTCATGTCCTGATCTTTAAAATGTAGATTTACAGAATTTGAATGCATATGGCAAGGGGAGAGGCATTTAAACAGGCATTTAAAACCATGCCTTTCTTAACAGAGAGCTTTTGTTCCGAGATTCTTATCGGCACCAAAAATAACTTTGGTTATTTATAGCACTGTCACTTGCAGAGAACAACCTCTCCATCAAATCCGGAGATTGAAAAATGGGAGTTTTGCAAATTCTGCATTTAAGAAAATGGGGGTTTGGCCCAAGTCTCTTAGCGTATATAATTTCAAAATAAGGTGAATCACATGCCTCTCTTTTCTCTTCTGCCATCCAAAGAAAAAACTAATTTATATTAGGAAGAAATACTTTCTCTCTTTGCTCTGGAGCATTTTCCTTCTCCCAGCTGCCCATCGGATTTGTGAAATAATTCCTATTTGTGAATGGTGTGTGTGCCTAGACATTGCAAGATGTTTTATCTGTGGCCTCATTGGATATGCGACATGGGCCCAACCCGCCCCCCCCTCCTTCCCTGGGTTATCAATTGGTCCATTGTAGTAAATGTGGGTTTTGTAAGCTGTGAGAATTTAGGCACACAAAGAGATGTACTCTTTGCAAAAGAACACTGGCTACTCGGTGCCCAGAATAAACACTGTAATTACAGTTAATGACCCAAGGTAACCTTTTGGTTTGTGATAGTGGCCGTTGCTGCTGTTGCAAGCAGAGGTTATAGCCAGATAGAAACATAGAAGTCTGACGGCAGAAAAAGACCTCATGGTCCATCTAGTCTGCCCTTATACTATTTTCTGTATTTTATCTTAGGATGGATCTATGTTTATCCCAGGCATGTTTAAAATCAGTGACTGTGGATTTACCAACCACGTCTGCTGGAAGTTTGTTCCAAGGATCTACTACTCTTTCAGTCAAATAATATTTTCTCATATTTGCTTTTGATCTTTCCCCCAACTAACTTCAGATTGTGTCCGCTTGTTCTTGTGTTCACTTTCCTATTAAAAACACTTCCCTCCTGAACCCCCAATGTGAACTCAATCTGTATAGTCTGGAGGGCAGAAGGAAAAGGGAGGACATGATCGAAACATTTAAATATATTAAAGGGTTAAATAAGGTCCAGGAGGGAAGTGTTTTCAATAGGAAAGTGAACACAAGAACAAGGGAACACAATCTGAAGTTCGTTGGGGGAAAGTTCAGAAGCAACATAAGAAAATATTATTTTACTGAAAGAGTAGTAGATCCTTGGAACAAACTTCCAGCAGACGTGGTTGGTCAATCCACAGTCACTGAATTTAAACATGCCTGGGACAAACACAGGTCCATCCTAAGATAAAATACAGGAAATAGTACAAGGGCAGACTAGTTGCCCTGGGAGGTCTTTTTCTGCCGTCAATCTTCTATGTTTCTATGTTTTGTGTTTGCAGCTGTGCTTTGGTGGCCTCACACTCCACAGGCTAATGTCTTTTTTTTATCTAATGTTTTGATCAGAAACGGTTTATTTGTTTGGCGGCTGGGACGGGACGCAAGATCTGGCGGACTTCTGGGCGTACAGCGTGAAGGAAAACCAGTGGACATGTATATCCAGAGACACTGAAAAAGAGGCAAGTGTTTTTCCCCCACCCCTCATTTCCCGAGGAGCGTGCTGTGTAATCCAAGCCGGGGGTTGGCTCGGATAACCCAATTTTTGTCTGCAATCCCCAAGTTACCATGGCACATTCTCCCTTTTACCATGGCACATTCTCCTGGGAGGAAACAGGGCCGGAAAAGGCGGGGAGAAGCTTCTGTGGGGCCTCTCCAAGAATCTCCTGGGAGGAAACAGGGCTGGAAAAGGCAGGGAGAAGCCTCCGTGGGGCCACTCTAGGAATCTCCTGGGAGGAAACAGGGCTGGAAAAGGCAGGGAGAAGCCTCCGTGGGGCCACTCTAGGAATCTCCTGGGAGGAAACAGGGCCAGGAAAAGGTGGGGAGAAGCCTCCGTGGGGCCACTCTAGGAATCTCCTGGGAGGAAACAGGGCTGGAAAAGGCAGGGAGAAGCCTCCGTGGGGCCACTCTAGGAATCTCCTGGGAGGAAACAGGGCCAGGAAAAGGTGGGGAGAAGCCTCCGTGGGGCCACTCTAGGAATCTCCTGGGAGGAAACAGGGCTGGAAAAGGTGGGGAGAAGCCTCCGTGGGGCCACTCTAGGAATCTCCTGGGAGGAAACAGGGCTGGAAAAGGTGGGGAGAAGCCTCTGTGGGGCCTCTCTAGGAATCTCCTGGGAGGAAACAGGGCCTCCACCCTCCCTGTGGTTTCCCCAATCACGCACATTATTTGCTTTTACATTGATTCCTATGGGAAAAATCGCTTCTTCTTACAAACTTTTGTACTTAAGAACCTGGTCACGGAATGAATGAAGTTCGCAAATAGAGGTACCACTGTATTACCATATAAGGTAAAAAGTACAATGTAAGCATGTTAATGCTGAGTCGTAGGGTATGAACTGCAACCTGATTGGGCCAGAGCATTATAAGATGCAAATCAACTTTATCATGAATGTCTGTTGTTGAGTTTGCTGTTGTTTGCTGTTGATGGTGGCGGTTGTTAGTTGGCTGGCTGGAGCAGTGTGAGCATGAGTTAAATATTGAGTAGAGTAGTAGAGAGATACGGAGAAACCTGGATTGGTTTAGTATTTATTTGTAAGTGAGCTTTATGGCTAAAGTAAAGTTCCTGTAAACAGAAGACAAAGACAGAAGATATTTTGCTCTGAAGAGTAAGACTATTTATTGTTTTCTGCAAACGTGTCTTCGTCATTTATCTGAACTGGTTCACTTAATTGCCACATTATATTCTGGTATCTTACCAAGTCCTCCCGCGTAGCTCTGTATATATATCCAGACAAAGTCACGTCCTTTTTTTTGCATCTCCCCCCCCCCCCCATTGCCTTTCATAAGAGTTGATGGAAAGGTTGGCAGTTCCGTTGCTGAAAATAAACAAAGATACTTTGGCAGAACAGAATGAAGCAAAGAAATTAAAAAAAACAACAACAAAGCGAAACGAAAAAACCCAAACATGTTTTAATGGAAGTTTTGGAACCGATGGGAGAGTTGGGCCCAGCACACTATGCTGGGCTTCATCAAATATCTATGCAGAGAAAACATTAAGCTAAATCTTTTTGGTCTAAGGGTCTAAGGACGGTGATAGTGAACCTTTTTTGGTTCGTGTGCCAAAAGGGGAGCATAGAGCAGTGGTGGGTTTCTACCGGTGCACTATAGAGCCCCTACATGGCTCAGGGCCAGACTATTTACAGGACCGTCTCCTGCCGCATACCTCCCAGAGACCAACTTAGGCGTCCTCCTCGATCCACAGAGACCAACTTGGGCGTCCTCCTCGATCCACAGCTCACATTAGAGAAACATCTTTCAGCTGTGGAGAGGGGGGCGTTTGCCCAGGTTCGCCTGGTGCACCACTTGTGGCCCTATCTAGACCGGGACTCACTGCTCACACTCTCTCATGCCCTCATCACCTCGAGGTTCAACTACTGTAATGCTCTCTGCATGGGGCTACCTTTGAAGAGTGTTCGGAAACTTCAGATCGTGCAGAATGCAGCTGTGAGAGCAATCATGGGCTTCCCCAAATACGCCCATGTTACACCAACACTCCGCAGTTTGCATTGGTTGCCGATCAGTTTCCGGTCACAATTCAAAGTGTTGGTTATGATCTATAAAGCCTTTCATGGCATCGGACCAGAATACCTCCGGGACCGCCTTCTGCCGCACGAATCCCAGCGACCGGTTAGGTCCCACAGAGTTGGACTTCTCTGGGTCCCGTCAACTAAACAATGTCGTTTGGCGGGACCCAGGAGAAGAGCCTTCTCTGTGGCGGCCCCGACCCTCTGGAACCAGCTCCTCCCCAGATATCAGAGTTGCCCCCACCCTCCTTGCCTTTCGCAAGCTCCTTAAAACCCAGCTCTGTTGCCAGGCATGGGGGAATTGAAATTTTCCCTTCTCCCTAGGCTTATAGAATTTATACATGGTATGCTTGTATGTATGATTGGTTCTTTAAATTGGGTATTTAAAGATTATTTTTAATATTAGATTTCTTTACATTGTCTTTTTTATTGTTGTTAGCCGCCCCGAGTCTTCGGAGAGGGGCGGCATACAAATCTAATAAATAAATAAATAAAAGCTGACAGAGTTGGCCTTCTCCGGGTCCCGTCGACTAAACAATGTAGGTTGACGGGACCATGGGGGAGGGCCTTCTCTGTGGCTGCCCCGGCTCTATGGAACCAACTACCCTCCCAATGTGCGTACTACTCCCACCCTACCAGCCTTCCGCAAGGCCACAAAGACCTGGCTATCGCAATACCTATACCTATTGCCTTGTAAGCCTGTTGCCCCCAACAATCTGGGTCCTCATTTTATCAACCTTGGAAGGATGGACGGCTGATTGAGCCTCCTGAGATTCGATCTGCCAAACTGCTGGCAGCTGGTGATCAGCAGAAGTAGCTGGCAGTACTGCACTCTAACCCCTGCGACACCGAGGCTCTTGTCCCCTAGTTAGGGCTAAGGAGGAAAAAAATCTTTGGAGGGAGCAGCAATGAAACCAAGCCTGCAAAGACTTAGGTCTAGAAAAAAACTTTGCAGAGAGTAGCAATAAAAAAATTCTGCAAGCCGGGAAAATCATTAGCTGGGAAAAAAGCTATATTCTGAGTATAAGATGCACCCAAATTTTCAGCCTCTTTTAGGAGGGGGAAAGGTGAGTCCTATAGTTCTAAAAATACAATTATTTCTCAAAGCTGTTGTAATTTCAAACAATCACTGAACAAATAGTTTTAAGGGCTACCTGTAACTACATATTTGCTTCATAGAAACATAGAAGACTGGCGGCAGAAAAAGACCTCATGGTCCATCTAGTCTGCCATTATACTATTTTCTGTATTTTATCTTACGATGGATCTATGTTTATCCCAGGCATGTTTAAATTCAGTTACTGTGGATTTATCTACCACGTCTGCTGGAAGTTTGTTCCAAGGATCTGTTACTCTTTCAGTAAAATAATATTTTCTCACGTTGCTTTTGATCTTTCCTCCAACTAACTTCAGATTGTGTCCCCTTGTTCTTGGGTTCACTTTCCTATTAACAACACTTCCCTCCTGGACCTTATTTAACCCTTTAACATATTTAAATGTTTCTATCATGTCTCCCCTTGTTATTCTGTCCTCCAGACTATACAGATGGAGTTCATGAAGTCTGCCAATACAATACTCAGATTGAGGATTCCTTTTCCCCAAGTGCATTATTTTACATTTGGAAACATTAAACTGCAGTTTCCATTGCTTTGACCATTTATCTAGTAAAGCTAAATCATTTACCATATTACAGACCTCTCCAGGAATATCAACCCTATTGCACACTTTAGAGTCATCGGCAAATAGGCAAATGTTCCCTACCAAACCTTCCCCTATGTCACTCACAAACATATTAAAAAGAATAGGACCCAAAACAGCTTCGTTTTTCTGTATTCGTTATGTTTATACACCTCTGGATTTAACCAGGCTCGCTCCTAGCAGTTACTAACAACACAAAACCCTCCAATAAGGACACACTACCTTAAATGTAGGAAGTATATCAGTGATTATTTATTTTCCCCAAAGCAGAAATTGTACCTGTCTCTTACAAACACAAGTGCGTGGAGTCCTACTTAAACATCTTGCGTAGAGCAGGTGACTTTTCTGATCCGTAATTAAAATCGGAGACAAAGTGATCACAGTCAAAGCCAGATAAATCATTTCCTGAATTCAGATGTTTTGCAATATTGCTGCAAAGGAAAAAGCAGGATGTTCACGAACCGAGCTGTTAAGAAGAACACTCTGTGAATTCTCTGTGTTGACGGTTTTGTTGAAATACAAAGTAATTTCATGATGTACAAGGGCCAAAAAAGTGTCTCTGGTTATCTGGGAGAAAGGCTAATGAATATTACAGCAATAGCTTCTGAATAAACCAGGAGATAGTACTCTAAGCCGCCCAGAGTCCAATTGGAATCCAAATCCAAAAAATAAAAGATTCTCTAAAAAGGACTGTGTTATAGAAACATAGAAGTCTGACAGCAGAAAAAGACCTCATGGTCCATCTAGTCTGACCTTATACTATTTCCTGTATTTTATCTTACAATGGATATATGTTTATCCCAGGCATGTTTAAATTCAGTGACTGTGGATTTACCAACCACGTCTGCTGGAAGTTTGTTCCAAGGATCTACTACTCTCTCAGTAAAATAATATTTTCTCATGTTGCTTTTGATCTTTCCCCCAACTAACTTCAGATTGTGCCCCCTTGTTCTTGTGTTCACTTTCCTATTAAAAACACTTCCCTCCTGGACCTTATTTAACCCTTTAATATATTTAAAGGTTTCGATCATGTCCCCCCTTTCCCTTCTGTCCTCCAGACTATACAGATTGAGTTCATAAAGTCTTTCCTGATACGTTTTATGCTTAAGACCTTCCACCATTCTGGTAGCCCGTCTTTGGACCTGTTCAATTTTGTCAATATCTTTTTGTAGGTGAGGTCTCCAGAACTGAACACAGTATTATTCCAGATGTGGTCTCACCAGCGCTCTGTATAGCAGGATCGCAATCTCCCTCTTCCTGCTTGTTATACCTCTAGTTATGCAGCCAAGCATCCTACTTGCTTTTCTTACCGTCCGACCATACATATGTCACATGTTTTTTTGCTGAATTTGAAAATTAAGGGAGACTAGGATAGATCTATTTCAGCCTTATTTTGGCCTCATCAGCTAGCCATACCCACTGGGACTTGAACCTGCAACCTTTGCCTTGTAAGGCAGAGAATTATCCTCTAGGCTACAGTATCCAATCCCTTCAGCTCTGCACCAGGGAAGAGTTACATATTTTTGTGTCGAATCACCCTGGTGTATCGAAGGAACATCACAGCTCCTTATTTGCTTCTCGGCCCAACCCTATATATATATGACAGTCTTGGTATATTCGGGTTTCTTCCCGTGTAGGATTTGGAAATTTCTGGCGACGTTTTGACGAGGTCCCACTCGTCATCTTCAGGCTGGTGTTTCTGTCCTTGTTCTAGGGCGAACACAGCTGTGTTTGAAAATTTGAAAATTAAGGGAGACTGGGATAGATCTACATATATATATACAGTATACAGGGTTCCCTCGATTTTCGCAGGGGATGCGATCCAAGACCGCCCGCGAAAGTCGAATTTCCGCGAAGTAGAGATGCGGAAGTAAATACACTATTTTTGGCTATGAACAGTATCACAAGCCATCCCATAACACTTTAACACCCCTAAACTGCAATTTCTCATTCCCTTAGCAACCATTTAGATTATTATTCACCATGTTTATTTATTAAAGTTTATTTTAAAAAATATTTATTAAAGGTGGACGAAAGTTTGGTGATGACGTATGACGTCATCGGGCGGGAAAAACCCGTGGTATAGGGAAAAAACCCGCAAAGTATTTTTTTAATTAATATTTTTGAAAAACCCTGGTATAGCCGTTTCGCGAAGTTCGAACCCGTGAAAATCGAGGGACCACTGTATTTATATTTATTAGATTTGTGTGCTGCCCCTCTCTGAAGACTCGGGGCGGCTCACAACAATAAAAACAGTACAAATCCAATAGTTAAAAGCAGGGGTCCCCAAACTTTTTACACAGGGGGCCAGTTCACTGTCCCTCGGACTGTTGGAGGGCCGGACTATTAAAAAAACCTATGAACAAGTCCCTATGCACACTGCACATACCTTATTTTAAAGTAAAAAACAAAATGGAAACGTACTATTTAGAGTGGGGGGGGGGGGAAGAAGTCTGAAATTTATATATGTTTATGTTTTGTTTTTAATTTTCTTTTGTTAACATCTGATTGGCTATACAAGTTTTTCTTGGCTTATAGAAAAATGTATAAAGAAAGATGGAAGCACTTTGGCATAATGGTTAATAAGTTAGAAATGTAATTGGTGTTGTACTTTTTAAAGGAGGGAATTTAATTAAAAGAAAATGAATGTAACTGGATGACAAAATTAGAAAAAAAACTTTTGCAACTGTTTTGATCATTGATATTAGTTACTAACAAAATACTGCATTTTATTCATGAAAATTAGATGTGCTTCTGTCACTCACCTGCGGGCCGGATAAATGGCCTCAGCGGGCCGCATGTGGCCCGCGGGCCATAGTTTGGGGACTGCTGGTTGAAAGTATTTAAAAACCCCTGATATAAAAGCAATCATATCTCTCATACAAACCATTGCATAAAATGGAACCAGCTGTCTGCAAGGAGAATCAATCCTTCCATTCAGTCAGAGCTGAAGAACCTTTTTGGAGGAGAAGCAAAATGTCCTCAAAACAAAACAAGAAAGTTGCCTCTTTTGGGACAACCACAACCTACACAGCTGAGAATCCCATAGACATTTCCTCTCTAAAGCTTCCTGGTTAGATTTCTCCAAAGCGTGAGCGTGTAGCATCCCAGAACACATTAAAAATGCATAGCTTGGATCGTCTCTTCCGTTAGCTTTGTAGCACGGACGCACAATTAAAAGCTTGCTTCCAAAATTAGGACAGGAGTTATTGTCCCAGGTGTGATTGTGTACAAAATTTTCAGCTTTACTGCTGTTTACCCAAATAGCTACCTGGGGCTAAATAAATTTTTTAAAGTGCTCATTGTCACTGTCCAACATAGAAAAGTTTTCCGGCCCATTCATAAGCTGCCTTATGAATGTAGTGATTTCTGACAGTCTCCAAATGGGTGAACAGTGCAGTCAGGTGGTAGGGAAAGCAAGTAGGATGCTTGGCTGCATAGCTTGAGGTATAACAAGCAGGAAGAGGGAGATTATGATCCCGCTATATAGAGCGCTGGTGAGACCATATTTCGAATACTGTGCTCAGTTCTGGAGACCTTGCCTACAAGAAGATATTGACAAAATTGAAGGGGTCCAAAGATGGGCTACAAGAATGGTGGAGGGTCTTAAGCATAAAACGTATCAGGAAAGACTTCATGAACTCCATCTGTAGAGTCTGGAGGACAGAAGGAAAAGGGGGGACATGATCGAAACATTTAAATATGTTAAATAAGGTCCAGGAGGGAAGTGTTTTTAATAGGAAAGTGAACACAAGAACAAGGGGGCACAATCTGAAGTTAGTTGGGGGAAAGATCAAAAGCAACGTGAGAAAATATTATTTGACTGAAAGAGTAGTAGATCCTTGGAACAAACTTCCAGCAGACGTGGTTGATAAATCCACAGTCACTGAATTTAAACATGCCTGGGATAAACATATATCCATCCTAAGATAAAATACAGGAAATAGTATAAGGGCAGACTAGATGGACCATGAGGTCTTTTTCTGCCATCAGACTTCTATGTTTCCATGTTTCTATGCCTTCCTTTGCCCAGCTAGTTACTAGAATAACATAAGCCAAAATATTTGTCAAGCCGGTGCAGAAGTTGTGATAGAATAAATGGCTTGTCATACTATCCATAGGAGGCCTGATGTTGATGGGAACTTGGGAGGGGTGATTTTCATGAGAAGCAGCCACAAAGCATTCTTTGGAGTGGTTCAAGGCTATCCTATGCTCACCCAGCTGGGCGGAAGCGGAAGGAGGACTTATTTATTTATTTATTAGATTTGTATGCCGCCCCTCTCTGTAGACTCAGATTGTGCCACGCTGGCACAATCTGAGTGGACAACGTGACAGGTTTGTGGGTGGGGGTCAAGGGATGTGAACTTTCAAGTGGGTGGGAAAAGAGCTGGGGTGGCGCAGCAGGTAGAGTGCTGTACTGCAGGCCACTGAAGCTGACTGAAGATCTGAAGGTCAGCGGTTCAAATCTCATCCCTGACTCAAGGTTGACTCAGCCTTCCATCCTTCCGAGGTGGGTCAAATGAGGACCCGGATTGTGGGGGCAATAGCCTGGCTCTGTTAAGAAGTGCTATTGCTAACATGTTGTAAGCCGCCCTGAGTCTAAGGAGAAGGGCAGCATAAAAATCGAATAAATAAATAAATAAATAAAATTAATAATACACTCGGAGTCAGGTTTCCCCAGTGTAGGTGCCAGGATGGCTCTGGCAATAAATTGGAACTTTGAGGAATACTTTGACTTGGACTCTGATTGATTGATTGATTGGATTTATATGGCGCCCCTCTCCGTGGTCTTTATTTATTTATTAGATTTGTATGCCGCCCCTCTCCGAAGACTCGGGACTTGGGGCGGCTTACAACATTTTGATTAAAAAAAGATACAATATATAAAACATCTCTAAGCCAATTAATATAATAGTTAATTTAAAAATTATCTTAAAAACTAAACATTTAAAACCAAACAGTCACACGCGTACTATCACATTGAATACCTTCATTGGGCCAGGTCAAGAAATGTCCTAAGGATGAATCTTCCAGGGTTTTCCACCAGGTTTCAGTGATTCCGAGTTTTGCTTCTGTTAAAAACCTCTGCGCCTCAATCTGGCTCTAGCAAACTTCAACACGATGTTGTGTTTTTCCAGCCTCCTCCCTTTGTACGGGGAAGAGCAGAAGGCGAATGAGATCATCGCCCTCACGTTAAACAGCATCGTTCTCGTCTGCCGGTTTTCCCCAAAGAGAGTTTTAGGTTGACGGAAGATCTGAAAAATATTTCTGACAGGAGCGATCTGCGGCTTTCCTTTTGGAAAATAAAAATGCCAGCGGGAATTAACGATTTTTCCGTTTATCGCACAAAACGAACGCTACAAGAACACCCCCCACCCACCCCCGTTTTCCCCGTGTGAGTTTCAGGTGGGAAGACGGCCGAATGCCGGGTTCTGCGCGGTCCCGGTTCTCCCTTTGTGAACTGTAAGCCTGAGCCCGTTTCCCTTGCTCTCCTTCTCGCTCCAGAATGGTCCGACGGCTCGGTCCTGTCACAAGATGTGCATCGACATCCAGCGAAGGCAGATCTACACCTTGGGGCGTTACCTGGATTCCTCTGTGAGGAACAGCAAATCCCTGAAAAGCGACTTCTATCGCTACGACATCGACACGAACACCTGGATGTTGCTGAGCGAAGATACGGCCGCTGACGGAGGCCCCAAGCTTGTGTTCGACCATCAGGTCAGTGTCATTCACACTGCAGGCTGAAGAGGGTAGGGTAGGGTAGGGTTGGGTGGAATGGAATGGAATAGAATATGGGGAGGAATAGAATAGAATCTTTGTTGAGAATAGCATAGCATAGAATAGAATATTGAGAATAGAATAGAATATAGAGGAGAAATGGGATGGGATGGAATGCAAAGAGAATGGAATAGAATAGAATAGAAAGGAGGAATAGAATAGAATAGAATATTGAGAATAGCATAGAATAGAATAGAATATGGGGCAGGAATAGAATAGAATAGAATATGGAGCAGGAATAGAATTGAATAAAATATAAAGGAGGAATAGAATAGAATAGAATATTGAGAATAGCATAGAATAGAATAGAATATGGGGCAGGAATAGAATAGAATATAAAGGAGGAATAGAATATAATAGAATCTTTATTGAGAATTGCATAGAATAGAATATGGAGCAGGAATAGAATAGAATAGAATATAAAGGAGGAATAGAATAGAATAGAATATTGAGAATAGCATAGAATAGAATAGAATATGGGGCAGGAATAGAATAGAATAGAATATGGAGCAGGAATAGAATTGAATAAAATATAAAGGAGGAATAGAATAGAATAGAATATTGAGAATAGCATAGAATAGAATATGGAGCAGGAATAGAATAGAATAGAATATAAAGGAGGAATAGAATAGAATAGAATATTGAGAATAGCATAGAATAGAATAGAATATGGAGCAGGAATAGAATAGAATATGGAGCAGGAATAGAATAGAATATGGAGCAGGAATAGAATAGAATAGAATATGGAGCAGGAATAGAATAGAATAGAATAGAATAGGGAGCAGGAATAGAATAGAATAGAATATGGAGCAGGAATAGAATTGAATAAAATATAAAGGAGGAATAGAATAGAATAGAATAGAATATTGAGAATAGCATAGAATAGAATATGGAGCAGGAATAGAATAGAATATAAAGGAGGAATAGAATAGAATATTGAGAATAGTATAGAATAGAATAGAATATGGAGCAGGAATAGAATAGAATATGGAGCAGGAATAGAATAGAATATGGAGCAGGAATAGAATAGAATAGAATATGGAGCAGGAATAGAATAGAATAGAATATGGAGCAGGAATAGAATAGAATAGAATATGGAGCAGGAATAGAATAGAATAGAATATGGAGCAGGAATAGAATAGAATAGAATATGGAGCAGGAATAGAATAGAATATAAAGGAGGAATAGAATATAATAGAATCTTTATTGAGAATTGCATAGAATAGAATATGGAGCAGGAATAGAATAGAATAGAATAGAATATAAAGGAGGAATAGAATAGAATAGAATATTGAGAATAGCATAGAATAGAATAGAATATGGGGCAGGAATAGAATAGAATAGAATATGGAGCAGAAATAGAATTGAATAAAATATAAAGGAGGAATAGAATAGAATAGAATATTGAGAATAGCATAGAATAGAATATGGAGCAGGAATAGAATAGAATAGAATATAAAGGAGGAATAGAATAGAATAGAATATTGAGAATAGCATAGAATAGAATAGAATATGGAGCAGGAATAGAATAGAATATGGAGCAGGAATAGAATAGAATATGGAGCAGGAATAGAATAAAATAGAATATGGAGCAGGAATAGAATAGAATAGAATAGAATAGGGAGCAGGAATAGAATAGAATATGGAGCAGGAATAGAATTGAATAAAATATAAAGGAGGAATAGAATAGAATAGAATAGAATATTGAGAATAGCATAGAATAGAATATGGAGCAGGAATAGAATAGAATAGAATATAAAGGAGGAATAGAATAGAATAGAATATTGAGAATAGTATAGAATAGAATAGAATATGGAGCAGGAATAGAATAGAATATGGAGCAGGAATAGAATAGAATAGAATATGGAGCAGGAATAGAATAGAATAGAATATGGAGCAGGAATAGAATAGAATAGAATCTTTATTGAGAATAGCATAGCATAGAATAGAATATAGAGGAGAAATGGGATGGAATGGAATGCAAATAGAATGGAATGGAATAGAATAGAATATAGAGGGGGAATAGAATAGAATAGAATATGGGGCAGGAATAGAATAGAATCTTTATTGAGAATAGAATAGCATAGAATAGAATAGAATATTGAGAACAGCATAGAATAGAATTTTTATTGACAATAGAATGGAATAGAATATTGAGAATAGAATAGAATATAGATGAGAAATAGGATGGGATGGAATGGAATGCAAAGAGAAGAGAAGAGAAGCCAAAGGAGGGATATATACTATTGTATAGGACAGGACAGGACAGAATAGAATAGAATTTTATTGGCCAAGTGTGATTGGACACACAAGGAATTTGTTTAGGTACATATGCTCTCAGTGTACATAAAAGTATGGCTGACCGGGGAATTCTGGGAGTTGAAGTCCACAGGTCTTAAAGTTGACAAAATTGGACACTGCTGATTTAAACCGTAATATTTGTTTTTTAAAGACTTGCTTTTTTCGTATCAAGCCGTATTTGTTAAAATAAAAATGCCTCCTGTTTATTGCAGATGTGCATGGATTCAGAGAAACACATGATCTACACCTTCGGGGGAAGGATTTTGACGTGTAATGGCAGCGTGGACGACAGCCGGGCCAGTGAACCGCAATTCAGCGGCCTTTTTGCTTTTGACTGTCAGTGCCGGATATGGAAACTCTTGCGAGAAGATTCGTGTAATGCTGGGCCCGAAGACGTCCAGTCCAGAATAGGACACTGCATGTTATTCCATTCGGTAAGGTCCAACCCTCTGTGGGACGGCTTACGCTTCCGTAATATGTTTGTGAGTGACATAGGGGAAGGTTTGGTAGGGAAGGTTTCCCTATTTGCCGATGACTCTAAAGTGTGCAATAGGGTTGGTATTCCTGGAGGGGTCTGTAATATGGTAAATGATTTAGCTTTATTAGATAAATAGTCAAAGCAATGGAAACTGCAGTTTAATGTTTCCAAATGTAAAATAATGCACTTGGGGAAAAGGAATCCTCAATCTGAGTATAGAATTGGCAGTTCGGTGTTAGCAAAAACTTCAGAAGAGAAGGATTTAGGGGTAGTGATTTCTGACAGTCTCAAAATGGGTGAGCAGTGTGGTCGGGCGGTAGGAAAAGCAAGTAGGATGCTTGGCTGCATAGCTAGAGGTATAACAAGCGGGAAGAGGGAGATTGTGATCCCCTTATATAGACTGCTGGTGAGACCACATTTGGAATTATACTGTGTTCAGTTCTGGAGACCTCACCTACAAAAAGATATTGACAAAATTGAATGGGTCCAAAGACGGGCTACAAGAATGGTGGAAGGTCTTAAGCATAAAACGTATCAGGAAAGACTTCATGAACTCAATCTGTAGAGTCTGGAGGACAGAAGGAAAAGGGGGGACATGATCAAAACATTTAAATATGTTAAAGGGTTAAATAAGGTTCAGGAGGGAAATGTTTTCAATAGGAAAGTGAACCCAAGAACAAGGGGGCACAATCTGAGGTCAGTTGGGGGAAAGATCAAAAGGAACGTGAGAAAATATTATTTATTTTATGTTTATCCCAGGCATGTTTAAATTCAGTTACTGTGGATTTACCAACCACGTCTGCTGAAAGTTTGTTCCAAGGATCTACCACTCTTTCAGTCAAATAATATTTTCTCACGTTGCTTTTGATCTTTCCCCCAACTAACTTCAGATTGTGTCCCCTTGTTCTTGTGTTCACTTTCCTATTAAAAACACTTCCCTCCTGAACCTTATTCAACCCTTTAACATATTTAAATGTTTTGATCATGTCCCCCCTTTCCCTTCTGTCCTCCAGACTATACAGATTGAGTTCATGAAGTCTTTCCTGATACGTTTTATGCTTAAGACCTTCCACCATTCTTGTAGCCCGTCTTTGGACCTGTTCAATTTTATCCATCTCTTTTTGTAGGTGAGGTCTCCAGAACTGAACACAGTATATTCCAAATGGGGTCTCACCAGCGCTCTATACAGCGGGATTTGGTTGAGTTGTGTTTCTTTTTTGTACCCGATTGTACCAGTTCATCCAAATAGCATAGTAATCCGAGTCCTTTTCATCGGTTTTGAGCGGTTCTTAGTGCGATGAATAACTCAGCATACCTTGTCTTTTTCCCTCCCTCCTAGAAAAACCGTTGCCTCTATATGTTTGGCGGACAAAGGTCGAAAACATACTTGAACGATTTTTTCAGTTACGACGTAGACAGCGACCACGTGGATATCATCTCGGACGGCACCAAAAAGGACTCAGGGATGGGTAAGGCTGCACTTGTTTTTTTTTTTAAAAAATATTTTTATTATTATTCAAAAGACAAACATTACAAACACAACATATAATTTCTAGGAATCTCCTGGGAAGAAACATGGCCGGAATAGACGGGGGGAAGCCTCTGTGGGGCCTTTCTAGTAATCTCCAGGGAGGAAACATGGCCGGAATAGGCGGGGAGAAGCCTCTGTGGGGCCTCTCTAGTAATCTCCAGGGAGGAAACATGGCTGGAATAGGCGGTGGGAAGCCTCTATGGGGCCTCTCTAGGAATCTCCTGGGAGGAAACAGGGCCTCCGCCCTCCCTGTGGTTTCCCCAATCGCACACATTCTTTGCTTTTACATTGATTCCTATGGGAAAAAATTGCTTCTTACAAACTTTTCTACTTAAGAACTTGGTCAGGGAACGAATTAAGTTTGTCAGTAGAGGTACCACTGTACAGCAATATTTTGAAATACGACAAAATTGGGAGGAGGGATAAAAAGGCTTGTTTTGATAAAGAGAATCTTCACTCTCTGGTCCATTAAAAAGAAATATTGCAGCAGCTTTGTTTGTGTTGTTCCAGCGGTTCCAGCTGTGCTTTGGAACGGGCTGTCTTGTTTTCGAAAGTGAAGCCTCCCAAATCCACACGATAAATTTTGACGGAGCAGAAACATCTGCTACCTAAAATTGAGAAGAGCCATTGGAATGTTGTTGTAGTGGTGTTGCTTTTTCTTTTCTTTTTTGAACCTTTGGCAAACATTCCTGGTTTGTTTATGCAATTTAAATAAAATCAGAGGTTTATTCTCCCTGTGCATGTAGACCTGGCTACCTACAGACCCGAGCATTTTTTCATACGAAATGAAATCCTCGCATTTCTTTAACCGCAATTCAGCCGAAAGGTTTCTGTTGTTAAGCGAGACAGTTAAGTCAGCTTTGCCCCATTTCACATCATCGCTAACCACCGTTGTTAACCAAATCACTGCTATGGTTGAAGTTATCAACGCGGTCGTTAAGCGAATCTGGCTTCCCCCCATTGACTTTTGTTTGTCGGAAGGTTGCAAAGGGGGGGGAGGGGTTGTGACCCCAAGATGCTGCAACCGTCGTAAATCCGAGTCAGTTGCCAAGCTTCCGAACTTTGACCGTGGAGATGCGGTAAGGGTCGTAAATGTGGAAAACAGTTGTAACTTTTTTCAAGACCATTGTAACTTCGAACTCTAAACAAACGGTTGTAAGTTGAGGATGGTCTTTCTTTCTTTCTTTTTTTCTTTCTTTCTTTCTTTCTTTCTTTCTTTCCTTCTTTCTTTCCTTCCTTCCTTCCTCCTTCCTTCCTTTCTCTTTCTGTATTTCTCTCTTTATTTCCTTTCTTTTTTCCCTCTCCCTCCCTCCCTCCCCCTTCCTTCCTTCCTTCCTTCCTTCCTTCCTTCCTTCCTTCCTTCCTTCCTTCCTTCCTTCCTTTCTGCACAGTGTGTGATTTTCTCCAAAATCTGCCCTTCCTGTGAAATGTCTTCATTTTCTCCAATGCACTTGCAAGGAGAGTCCAGGATGGGTTATTCTCAGCCTGATTGGCTGGGACTGAGTTCAATTTAAATAATTAAATAATAAACAGCTAGCTAGGCACCGCCTCCCCCTCTAGCCCTCCAGTCTAAAAAACTCAGTCGCAGTAATGGGACTTTGAGTTCTTCTTCTCTCACACTTGTATTGTTGTGTGAATTTTAATAAATAGTAAAATGTATAATGTTAGATGTTTAATAATTTTTTTCTTCTCTTCCCTTTTTATTCTAGGCACAGCGGGGTGGCTTCAAGTTGGCAGCGTGGGGTTATTACTCTCCGTGAGTTTAACCCCCTTCCTTTACGCTGCAGCTCCCACAGTCGGTGGCACAAGCCACAGGGACTGTCCCGAGGTCTGAAGGGAGCGCCCGGGTTGCTAACCTCCGCGGTAGCGCCCGGAGGAAGGCGGTCGGCTGCCGCCATGGGGGGCCTGCCCCCCAAGGCGAATATGCCGCAAAGAAGACTCGCGAAGCCGCGAATACCCCGAAGAACGCCTCCCCCCCCCCCCTCTCCAAAACGAGACGTACTGAGGAGGCGAATTCGGAGAGACCGCCAGGTTGGGGGGGGAATGAGACAGGGCGGGAACGCAGAGGAGTTTCCCGCCCGTTCGGTTGTTGCTCCGGCGGCCATTTTCGCCCCATGACGATGCCGTTTATTAGGCTGCAGTTCCCGCCCACTTCAGGTGCCGGTCTGTTGCTAAGCCGAAGCCAGGTCTCCCCGCTCAAAAATGAGGGCGGTTGCCAGGGCAACGTCAGTAGACGCCCCTGAGGCCCAATCAATGAGCGGCACAGTCGGCTCTGCCTACGTCAGAGCCCTTTGAGGGACCCAATTAGCCGGACAACGCACATGCGCACTAGGAATTGGAGCCAAAAAACTGCCGAGAAAAGTTTTCCCTTGTTGTTCGAAGTAGTGGAGGCTTCATTAATCACTCGTGGCAGCTCCTTCCAGACTCATTGAGACAAACCGTGAGTGAGCTAAGGGCATAATGTCAGAGACTCCAGCTCAAGCGGGGGAGGAGGCCAATACCTCTGTGAGGCCCAACACCCCCAAGGAAAAGAGCCACAAATCAAAGGCCTCTCAGGGCTCATCTCTTAAAGATGCTGAAAAAAGAATTAAAGCCCTGGAAAAGCAACTGGAGGCATCCCAAAAGCAGGCTTCCTTGTTAACTAAAGCCTATGGACCTTCACCTCCGCCAGCCTCCCCCAGCCCAGGGGTAGCAGGCTCGGCATCTGAAAGAGACTGGTCACCTGACCGCCCTTCTTTTCCTCTCCACGAGGCTCCTAGCTGGGGGCGCCATCAGAGCATATGGACTGGCAATTCCCAGTCCCAGACTTATGTTCCTCACCACTATGGCCCACCGCAATCTACCTTCACGCCAACGGCGGCAGGTCTGCGCAATACCCAAGATACATGGCAGGCCATGCCTTCAAACCTACAGGATTTGATAGCCAACACATTTGCCCAGGGTATTGAGACCGGAGCCCATCAACAACGGGCTGCAGGGGGTCATCCCCCAGTGAGGACCAGAGATCCGTGGACCGCTCCAGAGTCTTACTCGCTGCCCGGATCCATGGAGGAGGATGAATTATTGGAAGGAGACTACAGCGATAGGGAGGATGAGCTGTCCGGGGACGAACAACCCCCAGAGCAGCCGACCCCTACGGGACTGTTCAAGCCCGCTCTGTTTAAAGTCTTACTTAACAAGGCGAAACTCACCATCGAGCAGGCGGGGGAAGCGGGCCAGTCAGACCCCGCAGCCCCATCGCAAGCTACCGGTCGTCTCTTCGTGTTACCCAAACAGGAGACAATAAACATTCCCTCCTCCCATCTATTCTTGGAGACCATACAGCGTCCTTGGGAGTACCCGGCGGCCGCACAGGGCCCCTCCAATTTAGATCGGAAATTTTACTCCTTCGACCAACAGATGGAGGACCTGTTGACCTTCCCGTCGGTGGACAAGCCAGTCACCAGCCTGGTATCCAATGCCCTGGTCCCCTCGGAATCCCAGGAGGGTTTACGGGCAGAGGATAAGCGTGCGGAAAACATTGTACGTAAGACACACCAGATGGCGGCCTGGGCCATACGAGCCTCCTCGGCGGCCTCATTCTTTAATAGAGCTACCCTCCTCTGGATTAAGGACATTCAATCGAGGGTAGATCCCGAGGATGGACGTCTCCGTCAGGATCTTAATAAGGTCCTGGCAGCCACCGAATTCTCGGCGGACGCCACGGCCAATGCAGCAAAATTTGCAGCCAGGGCTATGGCTTCGTCGGTTTCCTCCCGCCGACTTATATGGCTACGCAGCTGGCAAGCAGACGTTAAGTCAAAATGGAGCCTAGCCTCAGCCCCCTTTAAAGGGGACAAGCTCTTTGGGGAGGTCCTCGACGATGTCCTAGTCGAGGACAAAGACAAGAAAAAGGTCATGCCAAAATCCAGGAGACCAGACAGACGGTTCACACCCTACCAGAGGCGCCAGCCCTTTCGTTCAGACCCCCCCTCGAATAGTACCCAGACATCAAGGCCGTACTTCCAAGGCTCTTTCAGTCAGGGATCCTTTCGGTCGGACAGATCCAACACGCAAGACCGCAATAGGTCCTATCAGGGACGCCGTCCATTTCGAGGGGCAGGTCGGGGCTTCAGAAAAAGCAAATGACTTTTCAAGACCTGTTCCGTTGGGGGGCAAACTAGCCCACTTCGCGGGCATCTGGACCACCACGTCTTCAGACGCCTGGGCGGCAGCCACGGTCGCTCAGGGCTTAAAGCTCGAGTTCCTCTACCCCCCTCCGCATCGATTCCTCACATGCCGTATACCTTCGGACTCTCAAAAAAGGCTTCTCCTCTATCAGGAGGTATCACATCTGCTAGAAATAGGGGCCATAGAGGAAGTGCCCCCCGGGGAAAGGGGCCAGGGGTTTTACTCCCTCGTCTTCCTGGTCCCCAAATCGTCCGGAGGGGTCAGAATGATCTTGAATTTGAGACAGTTGAACCTATATATAAAATACAGGAGGTTCAGGATGCACTCCCTGAGGTCCATCCTTGCATCAATAAGGCAAGGGGACTTTCTAACATCAATAGACCTCAGGGAGGCCTACTTACACGTACCAATCTACCCCCCACACAGGCAATTCCTTCGATTCAGCCTGGGCGGGTTTCACTTTCAATACAAAGCAATGCCCTTCGGACTTTCCTCTGCTCCCAGGACATTTACAAAGCTTTTAGACGTCCTAACCTCCTCTCTGAGACAACAATCGGTACGCCTCATGGCGTACCTGGACGACGTGATTATACTGGCCAAATCAAGAGAACAGGCGTATCGGGACTTAAACTTGACCGTTCTCACGCTGGAAAACCATGGATTCACGGTAAACTGGGACAAGAGCCATGTGACACCCACTACCAGGTTGGCTCATTTGGGGACTACAATAGATACCATCCGGGGCATGGTTTTTCTATCCCCGGAGAGACGGGCCTCTATCAGGAGACTTATACAAGACCTGGAGGATCAGAGGTACCCAGAGCTTTCATTCCTATCAAAGTTATTGGGAACTCTGGTGTCCTGCATCGAGGTCATACCATGGGCAAGACACCACTTGAGACCCCTACAGTGGTTCTTGCTCCCCTACCAACGGACAAAGACCAGTCACCTTCACAAGAAGGTACCTCTTCAGGGAGGGGTTCGCAGATCTCTCCGCTGGTGGAGGTCCGAGGCCCTCGACAGGGGTTCTTCGTTTCTAGCAGTGGACCATGTTACAGTGACAACGGACGCCAGCTTAACAGGTTGGGGGGCCCATCTTGCCTCTCAGATGGCCCAGGGCCTGTGGAGCAACCAGGATTTGGAGGATTGCAACATCAACTTCTTGGAACTGAAGGCGGTCTCACTAGCTCTACGGAAATTCACTCCCTGGGTAAGGGGTCGCCATGTCCTAGTTCTTACGGACAATGTTTCAACCAGAGCCCATATCAACAGGCAAGGGGGAACACGATCTCGTCGGCTAATGGCGGAGTCAGAGTCCCTGTTCCAATGGGCGGAGACCAATTTAGAGTCACTCTCAGCAGAACATATCTCGGGAGTCGACAATGTCTGTGCGGACTGGCTGAGCCGGGAGACCTTAGATCCCGGAGAATGGCACCTAGAGCCTTCAATCTTCCAGGACATCATCAAGAGATTCGGTCAGCCAGTATTGGATCTGTTTGCGACCTCCCGCAACACCCAGCTCCCACGTTTTTTCTCCCGCTTCCCTTCACCAGGGGCAGAGGGAGTGAACGCCTTTCGCCAACGTTGGCCAACTGCTCTGCTTTATGCCTTCCCACCAGTTCCCATGATACCGAAGGTAGTTCGGAAGTTGTTAGTGGAACGAGCGGAGATCCTGCTGCTAGCCCCTTATTGGCCGAGACGCGTATGGTTTGCCGACCTGGTGGAACTGTCGATCTCAGCCCCCTGGAGGATTCCAGACCAACAAATAGTACTCACACAAGGAACAATGACACATCCGGAACCACACTGGTGGCAGTTGACCGTATGGCATTTGAGCGGGAATATCTGAAGTCCCAGCTCGTGCCGGATGCGGTCATCAGCACCATGCAGGCGGCCCGTCGACCCTCTACCCGACGGGTTTACCAAGCAACGTGGGCATCATTCAGCACATTTTGCCAGCAGAGACAGGTGGAACCACAGGAGGCTTCGACTCTGATTGTACTTTCCTTTTTACAGGCAGGCTTAGACAAGGGTCTCGCCCCAAACACGCTTCGACGCCACGTGGCAGCCTTGTCAACTATCTTGGGCAAGGATTACCTTCGACCCCTCTCAAGACACCCCTGGATTAGGGACTTCCTGCGAGGGGCGACCAATTTGAAACCTCCGGCGGTACATAGGTTCCCATCCTGGGATCTGCCCTTAGTACTGCATGCACTGACTAGTCCTCCATTTGAACCCTTAAGGCAGATACCCCTGAGACTTCTAACGATTAAAACTGCATTCCTGATTGCAATTACATCGGCCAGGAGGGTATCAGAAATGGCAGCGCTGTCGACCAGGCAGGACCTCTGTAAATTTTATCCCGACAGGGTAGTGCTGAGATTAGATCCAGCGTTTATCCCCAAGGTGAATTCCTCTTTCCATAGATCTCAGGACATCATCGTACCGGACTTCTGCTCACAGGGTAACCACCCCTCCGAGCTCAGGTGGCACAAGTTAGACGTAAGGCGAGCTCTGAAAATATACATACGTAGGACTCAGGAATTTAGAGCTTCCGAGGCCTTATTTGTTTCCTTTTCCACCAGGTCCATGGGGAAGAAGGTGTCACCACAATCAATTAGTCGCTGGTTGCGAGATTGTATTTCAGAGGTGTATATCGCTAAAGACACTCCTGTCCCTCAGGGAATCACAGGTCACTCCACCCGAAGTGCCGCCACGTCCTCGGCCTGGAGGACACAGGCCTCTCTAGAAGACATCTGTCGGGCAGCCACTTGGGCGGCACCATCCACCTTTATAAGACACTATAGGATTGATTCCTTTGCCTCTACGGAGGCGGCTTTCGGGAGGAGGGTTCTGCAAGGGGTATGCTCCGTTTCATCGCCCCTGGTCCAGCCATCTCCCTCCCCTTGACTGTAACTTGGGTATATCCCATCCTGGACTCTCCTTGCAAGTGCATTGGAGAAGGACCGTTGACTTACCTGAACGGTCTTCTCGATGCACTGCAAGGAGAGTCCAGACCCGCCCGGCTCAGGACCAGGGTCTCAGTTGTTTGGTTGTTGTTTTAAACAGTTAAGAGCTTATTGTTCAATAAAAAGTTTAATTACATTACTGCTCCTTCGTATATATAAGACTGGAGGGCTAGAGGGGGAGGCGGTGCCTAGCTAGCTGTTTATTATTTAATTATTTAAATTGAACTCAGTCCCAGCCAATCAGGCTGAGAATAACCCATCCTGGACTCTCCTTGCAGTGCATCGAGAAGACCGTTCAGGTAAGTCAACGGTCCTTTCCACATTTGTGCGTAAGCCATTCTAGCTGCAGTTGTAATATAAATGACCAAATATGGCTGGCTTTTATTGAGATGTTGACGTAAGATTCCTAAAAGAAAACACTATTACACAAGTCAAAGACAATGAGAATTCTTAAGTCATTCGCAGGTTCCTATTTTGGGGGGACCTTGGTTTTCGGAACGAAGAGGCTGCGGTTTTACATAATCTCGGTCTGCAAGACGAAAGAGCCAGTGTTGGTTTGCTTCCACATTGGCCACCTGCGATGGGTTCGTTTCTTGTGGGAAAGAGATCCATCCTTGTGGCCGAACAACCCAGCCAGAATCCTTTGGCCAAACGTATTTCGTGGCTTCCTTGGGTTTTGACGAAGATATAATTAGCCACCTTTAAAGAAAAAAAAGGAGGAAAGGAAAGAAGAAGAGAGAAACATAAGCTCTTAGGCTGAATAGCATCCTTTGTAGGCAAATGACTCATGTATAAATCATGAATGAATAGAATTCCCGTTGGCCGCCCTTGTGTGTCTGCAAGTAAATAAACAAGCCCTGAACATTTATTTCCCTTGTTTGCGCAGGGAGATGTTAGAGCGAGTCTTTCTTACAACCAGGAAGAGAACAGAAACCCAATTCTATTGGAAGGCCCCAAGTCCTGAGGGGTAGGAGGTTTGACAGAAGACAGGCAGGTCTTCTGGTCCCTTCCTCTTTTCAACCCCACGCATTTGATGAAGGGAACATCTTCAGAGTTGAGCCCATCAAAAAAAAAAGAAAAGAGGAGGTGGATTGGGGAAATTTGGCACCGTCTGGAATTTATCCATTTCCCAGTTGCCCCAGCCAGTTGGGAGATTCTGAGGGATGGGGAGAGAGGGGAAGGAAGGAAGGGGAAAAGGAGGAAGGGGAAAGAGGAAAAGGAAAAGGGAAGGAGAGAGGGAAGGAAAAGAGGGTGTGAGGAAGGGAGAGGGAAAGAAGGAAAGAGAAGGAAGGAAGGAAGGGGGAAGAGGAAAAGGAAAAGGGAAGGAGAGAGAGAGAGAGGGAAGGAAAAGAGGGTGTGAGGAAGGGAGAGGGAAAGAAGGAAAGAAAAGGAAGGAAGGGGAAAGAGGAAAAGGAAAAGGGAAGGAGAGAGAGAGAGAGGGAAGGAAAAGAGGGTGTGAGGAAGGGAGAGGGAAAGAAGGAAAGAGAAGGAAGGAAGGAAGGAAAAGAGGGTGTGCGGGAGGGAAGTAAAGAAAAGTATGTGAGGAAGAAAGGAATGGGAAAGGGAAAAAGGGAGAGGGAAATAAGAAAAGGAAAGGAAGAAGGATAAATAAAAAAGATAGTAAGAGGGAAAGAAGAAAGGAAAAGAGGGTGAGGGAAGAAGGAAGGAAGAGGAAGTGAGGAAGAAAAGGAGGAAGGGGAAAGGGAAAAGAGAGAGGGAAATGAAGGAAGGAAGATAAGAAAAAGAAAGAAGGAGAAAGAAAAAAATTAATGAGAGGGAAGGAAGGAAGGAAAAGAGGGAGTGAGGAAGGGAAGGCAGGCAAAAGGTGGGCGGAAGAAAGGAAGGGGGAAGAGAAAAGGAAAAAAGGGAGAGGGAAGGGAAGGAAGAGAAAAGGAAGGAAGGAGAAAGAGAAAAGAGAGAAGGAAGGAAAGGTAGGAAGGAAAGAAAGTTCTACCTCCTGTTGTTACATGAAACGTCCATATTTAGAGGTAGAGAGAACTTTTTGAATGAAAGCTGCAGGTCAGCAAGTCCAACTCTTGTTACGAACAGCCAGGTGGACTCTTGACTCGGCATCGGTTGCACGAAGAGTCGATTCTCTTCGAAAACAGCGCCACCTTCCTCCTTCCCAACGCACCTGGCAGAGGTGGGATGCAACCAGTTCGGGCGAACTGGCAGTAGTGACCTGAGAGTGGCCGGCCCACATGCTTGGGCGCAATCCCATCCTCTATCGCTGTGATTTTAACGGCGCATCCATGTGTGGATAGCACGCGCGTGCAAATTGCTGTATTATTTGACGTCGCGCCCACGTGTAGACGGTGTGGGTGTGCGTTTCTGATGCAGGGCTAAAGCTCCCATACCATCCTCCTTTTTGTGGAGGGTTTCACAGCTTTGGGGCCTCGGTTTCCCCGCTGTGTTCTCAGGCCCATGTGCCTCCCCTCACCTGTTGCCAAAAGGCAAAACATTTAAGATATTTAAAGTTTTGTTTTCTTTTTTTCTCCTCCTTTCCACTTTCCCCTGCTGGCAGCAAGACGGTGGGTGGGAATGTATCCAGCAATTTTTGTGAGTGAGTTAGTAAAAATAGCCGGCTCCTGACCACACCTGTGGACTAAATTTGTTGGGAAATGAGGGGCTGTTCCCCCCTCCCTCTCTCCCTCTCCCTTTTACCTCTCCTCTCTCCTTTTCCATCCCTCTTCCTCCCTTCCCCCACCCTCTCTTTCCCTTCTCCCTCCTCTCCCTCTTTCTCTTTCTCCCTTCCCCTCTCTTTCCCTATCCTCCCTCTCTCCTCTCCCTCCCTCTTTCTCCCTTCCCCTCTCTTTCCCTATCCTCCCTCCCTCCCTCCTCTCCCTCTTTCTCTTTCTCCCTTCCCCTCTCTTTCCCTATCCTCCCTCCCTCTCCCTCTTTCTCTTTCTCCCTCCCCCTCTCTTTCCCTATCCTCCCTCTCTCCTCTCCCTCCCTCTTTCTCCCTTCCCCTCTCTTTCCCTATCCTCCCTCCCTCCCTCCTCTCCCTCTTTCTCTTTCTCCCTTCCCCTCTCTTTCCCTATCCTCCCTCTCTCCTCTCCCTCCCTCTTTCTCCCTTCCCCTCTCTTTCCCTATCCTCCCTCCCTCCTCTCCCTCTTTCTCTTTCTCCCTTCCCCTCTCTTTCCCTATCCTCCCTCTCTCCTCTCCCTCCCTCTTTCTCTTTCTCCCTTCCCCTCTCTTTCCCTATCCTCCCTCTCTCCTCTCCCTCCCTCTTTCTCCCTTCCCCTCTCTTTCACTATCCTCCCTCCCTCCTCTCCCTCCCTCTTTCTCCCTTCCCCTCTCTTTCCCTATCCTCCCTCTCTCCTCTCCCTCCCTCTTTCTCCCTTCCCCTCTCTTTCCCTATCCTCCCTCCCTCCCTCCTCTCCCTCTTTCTCTTTCTCCCTTCCCCTCTCTTTCCCTATCCTCCCTCCCTCCCTCCTCTCCCTCTTTCTCTTTCTCCCTTCCCCTCTCTTTCACTATCCTCCCTCCCTCCTCTCCCTCCCTCTTTCTCCCTTCCCCTCTCTTTCACTATCCTCCCTCCCTCCTCTCCCTCTTTCTCTTTCTCCCTCCCCCTCTCTTTCCCTATCCTCCCTCTCTCCTCTCCCTCTCCCCCCTCTCTGCCGCTCTCCCTTGTCTCTCTTTCCCTCCCTCTCCAACTTACTCTTCCCCTCACCGACTCCTTTTCTCTCCCTTCCCCTCCCTCTTCTTCTCCCTCCTTCTCCCCTTTTTCTCCCTCCCTCCCTCTCTCCCACTCCTTACCCCTGCTTCTTTCCTTTCCCTCTCCTCCTTTCCCCCGTCTCCCTCTCCCCTCTTTCTGTCTCCCCTCTCTCCCATTTTCCTTCTCCCTCTCCCCCCTCTCCCCCTCTCCCTTTCCCTCCTTTCCTTTCTCTCTCCCTCCTTCCCTCTCCCCTGTCCCTCCTCTCCTCTTTTTAATCCCTCTCTTCCTCCCTCTCCCCCTTTTTCTCTCTCCCCTCTCCTATTTTCCTCCTTCCCTTCTCCCTTTCCCCACACTCTCCCTCTCCTTTTTCCACCTTCTTTCCTTTCCCTGTCCCTCCCCTCTCCCTTTCCCTCCCTCCCTTCCTCTCCCCTCTCCCTTGTCCTCTCATTTTCTTCCTTCTTCCCACTCTTTCCCTCTCCCTCCCTCTCCATCCTCTCTCCTCCTTTTATTCCCTCTCTTCCTCTCTTCCCCCTCTCCCCCCTTTCTCCTATTTTCCTCCTTCCCGTATCTCTTTCCCCACTCTCCCTCTTCTTTTCCCTCCTTCTTTCCTTTCCTTCTCCTTCCTTCTCTCTTTTCCCTCTCCCTCCCCTCTCCTCTCTCTTTCCCTTCCTCCCTTTCTCCCTCTCCCTCCCTCTTCTCTCCTCCTTTTAATCCCTGTCTTCCTCCCTTTCCCCCTCTCTTCCTCTTCCCCTCTTTCTCTCTCCCCTCTCCCCCATTTTCCTCCTTCCCTTCTCCCTTTCCTCCCTCTCTCCCTCTCTCTTCCTCCCCCCTCCTCTCTCCTTTCTTCTTCTCCTCCCCCTCTCCTCTCCTCTCCCTTTCCTTCCCTCTCTTCCTCCCTCTCTCCCTGGCTCTCCTCTCTCGCTCCTCCTTCCTTCCCTCCCTTTCCCTGGCACCACTTCCTGCTTGATATGTAAACATTGGACTCTGGTGTTCTCCTGTTCTCAGTTGCCTTGGCAGAGCTCCGAGTGATGCAAAACCGCTTTGGGTTGGAAGGCCAGTTTTGCACGATTATGTCATGCGGTTTTAAACAGGGTGGCGTCCGTCTTCAACATCCACTCCTGACACCAGGGCCCTCGGGGAGGGGAAGCCGAATGCAATCACCCCCCTCGGCCAAGACATTGCTTCACTGAAGGAAAACAATGCAAAGAGACTTATAATATCGGTTTTGGATGGTAGCTTCCACCGTCCTTCACCTCCGGCATTGCTAGCTGGGGCTAGTGGGTGATTTGTCTAAAGCAGTGGTTGCCAAGGTATTTGGACTTCAACTCCCAGCGAATGCTGGCTGGGGGATTCTGGGAGTTGAAGTCCAGATATCTTCAAGTGGCCAAGGTTGGGGAACACTGGTCTAAAGCATCTTGCCAAATATTTCTTTTTTTTTTTTTTAAACCCATTCAGAAAAAAAAATCCTATACATGTTTTTACAGGTCTGTGACTCAAAATGACGGTCAGACGTTTGCTTTGAGCTCCTTTCTGCAGAAAAGGCGACATTTTATTTTAGTTTTTTAAAAGAAATCTCGCCTTTGTTCGTTTATATAAACAATTTGATGACCATAGCCTAATTCTCTATCTCTAGTCTCTAACCGCCCCGAGTCCTTGGAGAGGGGCGACATATAAATCTAATAATAATAATAATAATAATAATAATAATAATAATAATAATAATAATAATTATTATTATTATTATTATTATTATTATTATTATTATTATTGTTTTTATTATTATTGTTATTATTATTTTATTGTTATTTTATTATTATTATTATTAATAATAATAATAAAATAATAACAACAACAGTAAAAACAACAACAACAACAATAATAAAATAATAAAATAATAATAACAATAATAAAAACAATAATAATAATAATAATAATAATTATTATTATTATTATTATTATCGTCAGAGGAGACTTCGTCGGCAGATTCTATCGGGAGCAAAACAGGCCTGGGGCATGTTGATGTTTCCTCCACCTCCACATTCCTTGGGGCAGGAGCTGGGCCAGAGCCAACCACAACAAATAATAATATATTAGATTTGTATGCCGCCCCTCTCCGAGGACCCAGCTCACGACAACAATACACAATATACAAATCTAATGTTGAAAAACAATTTAAAAACCCTTATTATAAAAAAACAATCACACAACCTAAACAAACCATACATAAAAAACCATAGTAGCTAAGGGGTATATCAGTTTCCCCACGCCTGGCGACATAGGTGGGTTTTCAGCCGCGTTCGAAAGGCAAGGAGGGTGGAGGCAATCCTAATCTCCGGGGGGAGTTGATTCCAGAGGGCTGGGGCCGCCACAGAAAAGGCTGTTCCCCTGGGTCCCGCCGGACAACATTGTTTAGAGTCATCGTGGAGCCGGTGATGAGATTTGAACCGCTGACCTGCAGATCTAAGAGTCAACTTTAGTGGCCTGAAGTACTGCACTCTACCCACTGCGCCACCTTGGCTCGAGCGTGCCATAGGTTCACCATCACTGCTTTAGTTCCTAACACCAGGGGAAATCTGTCTTTTCCCATGGTCTTAGGCGACCCCTGGGAAATGGTCATTCGAGCCCCAAAGGGGTCACGACCCCCAGGTTGAGGACCACTGTACTAAGGCTTTATAGAATGGCATCAATGCAAACTACTGAAAACCCAACTATGCCGCCAGGCTTGGGGGACATAACTGACCCTTAGCCTGTTTTATTTTATGTAGGGTTTAATTGGATGGTATGACTGTTTTATAATTGTTTTTAATATTAGATTTGTGCTTTGCATTTGTTGTGAACCGCTCCGAGTCTTCGAAGAGGGACGGCATACAAGTCTAATAAATTTTAAAATATATATTTTAGGATTGCATGGGGTTTTTTGGCTGCCGCGCTCATTTTCGTGGGAGGGAGGGAGGATGGTCACAAACTCAGGGTCACAAAGTTGAGAGATTGGGGCCAGCTCCAAAATCCCCTCGGATAGGATTCCTTTCCTTCGAGGATCTTAGCTGACTGTCTTGGCAAGGGAGTTGCGCCCTTTGGAAATACAGTGGTACCTCACCTTACGAACGCCTCTTCTAACGAACTTTTCAAGATACGAACCTGGTGTTTAAGATTTTTTTTTGCCTCTTCCGAACTATTTTCACCTTACGAACCCAAGCAGCTGCTGCTGGGATGAAGGGGTTTCTTTTTCCCCCCTTTTTTGAAGAAAGAAAAGGGAGGGGCGGCTTGGAGGGGGAAAGATTTTTCAGACAACAAGGTGCTTGCAAAGGAACTGAAAGGGTGTCTTTTTAAGAAAGAAAAGGGGGGAGGGAGGGGCAGCTTGGAGGGGGGAAAATTTTGCAGAGAACAAGGTGCTTGCACAGGCACTGAAACGGTGTCTTCTGAAGAAAGAAAAGGGAGGGGCGCCCCCCTTGCCTTTCTTCCTTCCCACTCACCCTTTAGCCTAGCCTTGCTTCTTCCACCCGCCCCCTTTAGCTGCTCCTCCCTGCCCTCTGTTCGCCTCCCTTCTAAAGTTTGGGATTTTCCTGAAGGATTTGCACCCATTATTTGCTTTTACATTGATTCCTATGGGAAACATTGTTTCGTCTTACGAACTTTTCTCCTTACGAATCTCCTATGATGAGGTACCACTGTACCTATATAAAGGAGAATATTTTGCAAGCTCGGGGTTGAAAAAAGGGCTCCTGTCTCTCTCGCCGCAACCGTCAGAAGTACACGCCAGTTTCCAAGCCTCTGGATTTTTGATCACGTGGCCACGGGGATACTGCCACGGTCGTACACGTGAAATAGCGGTCAGGGGTCGCTTTGATCAGCGCCGTTGTAACTTCAGATGGTCATTAAAGGAACGGTTGTTAAGTCCAGGGCTGCCCATAGTCTTCCTCTCTGCCGTTCTTATATAAAATATAAGGGTGTGTGTGTGTGTGTGTGTGTGTGTCTTTCTCTTGCCCCTCTTGTTGGTTCAGGAATGAGCCAATATAAACTGAACACAAGGCAGGAAAATTTGTGCTTTTGTTTTTCTCCCTGAACATCTGAGTCACACGTGGCTTTTTCTCGGGCTCATGCTGTCTGAGAACTGCTTAGTCACACCGTGGTGTGTGTATGTCCCTCCCCTCCTCCTCCTCCTCTTCTCTCCCCCCCCCCCTTTAGAGTTTTGAATTCACATTGGAGGAGAAAACCCCCCACCCAGCAGAATTAGCAAGATCGAGATGCCACTCGGGCGCCCTTGGTGTATGAAAAGGATGTCCGGGATATCTTTGCGTGTGCGTGTGTGAGAGAGAGAAGGAGAGAAGAGAGGGAAGGAGGAGAGAGTGGAGGAGACAAAGTGAGAGCTAGAATGAGACAGAGAGAGAGAGAGTAAGAGGCATAGATAGGAGACAAAGAAGGAGACAGAGAGAGAGACGAGTGAGAGGGGAGACAGAGAGAGGGAAGCAGAGAGAGAATGAAAGAGAGAGGGAGGAAGAAACAGGAAAGAGAGGAGAAGGGGGAGAGAGAAGGGGACACAGAAGGAGACAGAGAGAAGGAGATAGAAAAGACAGAGAGAAGGAGACTTGCACAGAGAGAGAAGGTGATAGAGAGAGAGAAAAGGAGGAGGAGGAGTGGGGGAGGAAGAAGGAGAAGAAGGGAGAGTGGGAGAAGGAGGAGAAGAAAAAAGAAAGAACGAGAAAGAGAAGAAGAGGAAGAAGGAAGAGAGGGGGAGAAGGAGACAGAGGAGAAGAAGGAGAAGAGGGAGGAAGAAGAATGGGGAGAGAGGGAGCAGGAGGAGGAGAAGAGAGGAAGAACGAGAAAGACAAGAAGAGAGTGAGAAAGAAGGAGAAGAGAGAGGAAGAAGAAAAAGGGAGAGAGAGGAAGAAGGGGAAGAAAGGAGGAGGAGAAGGGATAGAGGGAGAAGAAGAAGGAAAAGAAGGGAGAGAAAAGAGGAACAAGGAGAGGAACAAGGGAGAGAGGAAGGAGGAGGAGATGGGGAAGAAGAAGGGAGACAGGGAGAGGGAGAGGAAGAAGGGAAAGAGAGAGAGAAATTAAGGCTGGGGGTGCTGGCACAGGAGTCAATATTGGTGGGCTGTCCATCCTCCCGCCTCTGGACCTCCAAACATCTTGACAGGCTCGGAGGCAGGGATGGCTGTGCCTCTCGTTTCCTCCTTGACCTCCTCAAACTGTAAAATGATCCGGGAGGAGGAGAGAGGATAGACAGAGCTGTGGCGTCCAGATCACATGCGGGGGACACATGCCAGCCGCAAGGCCGGTTGCTGTGGGAGAAGGGAGCAGGACCTGCCCTGTAAACATCAGAACAGCCCATTATTTGATTACGCTTTGATGGGGATTAATGGGAGGTCTTCGGCCTTCTCCTGGGGGCCATCCAGGCGGCTGTTGGAGGAGAAAGATCCCTTTGGTGGCCACCTGAGTGTCCCTCTCAAAGGAATTCTCTCCGTTGCTTTCAATTCCCTCGGTGGGAGTGTTAGAACAAGCCACGCATCCTAGACACCTAGAACTGTAGGGCTGGAAAAGGGTCCGGGGTGTGTGTGTGTGTGTGTCTCCAATCATTCAAGTCCCAGAAGCAAGTCAAGGAATACTGTACATGAACTGGAATAGTCAAGGGGAGGGAGGGAGAGACAGAGAGAGGGAGGGAGAGATGGAGAGACACAGGGAGAGAGAGGGAGAGACAGAGAGAGGGAGGGGGAGAGAGAGAGAAAGACAAGGAGAGAGGGAGAGGGGGGAAGAGACAGGGACGGAGAGAGGTAGGGAGAGATGGAGAGACAGGGGAAAGAGAGGGAGGGAGAGAAAGAGGAGACGGAGAAACAGAGGGGAGAAAGACAGGGAGAGAGGGAGGGACAGACATAGAGGGAGAGAGAGGGGGGGAAAGAGGGAGAGAGAGGAAGGGACAGAGAAACAGAGAGGGAGGGAGAGAGGGAGAAAGGGAGGAGAGGCAGAGACACAGAGAGAGACGGTGAAACAGAGGGGAGAGAGGGAGAGATAGAGGGAGGGAAAGACGGAGAGACATAGAGGGAAGAGGGATGGAGAGAGGGAGGGAGAGACAGAGACACAGAGAGGGAGGGAAAGATGGAGAGACAGAAGGAGAGAGAGAGAGATTCATTGATTGATTATGGAGCTGTGGCCTATTTAAGTGAACACCTGGTCCTCCAAATGAGATAGAGGGAGAGAGAGGGACAGAGACAGGAGGGGGAGAGAGAGAGAGACAAGAAGAGAGGGAAGGCAAGAGAGAGATACAGGTGAGAAAGAGGGAGGGAGAGGGGGGGAGGGGGGAGAAGACGAGGGAGAGAGAGGGAGGGGAAATGGGAGGTGGAGAGGGAGTTAGGAAGAGGAAGAGAGGGAGGAAATGGGGAGAGACGCTCGGAGAGGGAGAGAAGATGAGAGAAAGGGAGGGAGAGAGGGAGAGACAGGGAGGGAAAGGGAGGGGAAGAAGGCGGGAGAGAGGGAGAGGAGAAGGAGAGGGGGAGAAAAAGGGAGAGAAAATGAGAGGTGGTGAGACATAGAGAGGGAGAGAGAGAGGGAGAAGGGGGAAGGAGGGAAAGAGACAAACAGGGAGAGAGACAGAGACAGAAAGGGAGGGAGAGAGATTCATTGATTATGGAGCTGCTGTGGCCTCTGAAGTTGAACCTCTGGTCATCCAGATGCCCTCCAGGGAAAACTGCTGTCAATCACATCTCACTCCAGGGACAGGAGATCCAGAGCGTATCCAATGGGCAGGATGTAAGCCAGCATCAATATCCCCCTTTCCACCACTTTTAATGACCATGTGGGAGCTAACATCCATGAAGCTGACCAGGAGGCAAGCTTGGCTCAGCACCTCCGCATCCTGCAACAAGTTCCGCCACCTAGCGGTGCCTTTTATTGGTTGATTTTTCCTGGGAAATATAACCTTGCTCTC
>NW_027248608.1:0-69905 GCF_031021105.1 Erythrolamprus reginae | reverse complement strand
CCACGTGGAAAATGCTCCTACTTTCACCGGCACCCTGAGATCCCATGGGAAGGGGTGAGGAGGGGTGGTGCCCAGCCTGGCTGGTAGGCGAGGGAGGGACGACCTGTCACTCGGTCTCCACTGAGAGGAGCTCACAGGAGGGAAAGAACTCATCTCCATTTCAGAGCGCAGGAAACTTTTGCAAGTTTTAGCCTTAATACATTACAGTGCAGCCTGTGGGTGAGGGCTAACACCATGAGGCACACCGCCACCTTAATGGGCTGCACCTCTGGTAGGTGGTCCAGGAGCCATGGTCATTCTGGAGAGTGACAAGCAGCCGGCGCAACACCATTGTCACCCGCAGGCCTAAGAGCCTTTGCCTATTGCACCCTGCCTGCAAGTTGTGCGCTCTGCCTCCATGGTGAGGCTCCGGGGACTGGAGTGGGTGGAGTAGTAGTGCAAGAGCACCCACCAAGATGCCGAGTGCCTGAACAGCTTGCGAGGCTGAGGAGGTCGGTGGACAGACCCTGAAGGGGCAGATCTGTCGCCCGCACCAGCGTCATGTTCTTGGAGGTCCCTGTAGCAGCAGCTGAAACCAGAGCTGCATGGTGGAGCTCGACCAGAGATCCACTGGGACTGGCTAACTAGGGCGGTGCGCCTAGGAGGAACAAGGTTTCAGATTATGCTTCCAGGGGGCCCAAGAACATGGCGCTGGTATGGGCAATGTATCTGCCCTTTCAGGGCCTGTTCACTGACCTCCTCAGCCTTGTGATTGGGCAGCAGTGGTGGTGTTGGGTGCCTGGGGTATGGACGTGACATTCCCGGGGCTGCTGCTTCTCTAAGAAAAGCCGCCACCACCCCTAGTTCCTGCAGAGGTGCATGGTGGGCTGGCAGCGGAATGAGGAGCTCATGCGCAAAACGGGCACAATCCCCACCTACTCCCTGAGGGCAAACTTCTGCGCCCCGCTGCAAGCTCTAAAGAGAAAGACGGAGAGAGGGCAAGGCGAGACCTCCGTTTTTGGCAGTGCCATCAGCCAAGCAGCAGAAACGACTGTCACTTTTCCCACACAGGACAAACACACACACACACCTGTGGCGCTGCTCAAACTGGAGGTCTTGCCTTGCCCTCTCTCCGCCTTTCTCTTTAAAGCTCACGGTGGAGCACTCAGCCTCCCACCTCCCCTAGAGGCGCATGGTGGGCTGGCAGTGGAATGGGGAGCTCGTGCACACACACGCTCGTGACATTTAGAGGAAAAAACCTTTGTGGCCAGAAGATTTCCCTGCACTTTCTTTGCCGCTCCGCTCCCCACAACTCAGTGACTCGAGTATCAGTCGAGGTCGGAGTTTTCAGCACATTTTTGGTGCTGAAAAACATGACTTATACTCGAGTATATATGGTATATGAACTTGTGTATGGTGGAGAAAAAAATAAAAAATACATCGGGGCACACAGACAATGAAGGTAATCTCTCCAGAGTAGGCTAAGACAGTGCTACTGACTCCTCAGCCACTCCCCAGCTTCTATGTGCCTTTCAATCACCTCTGCCATTACCTTGAACTCTTTGTTAGGAATTAGCCTGGTGACAATTTGCCAGGTTCCAGGAAGGAACAAAAGCTCAAATACAAATGTCCGTACATGAGATCTTTTAATTCTCCAACTCCTGGCACAAAAATCATTCATTGAATGAAGACTTTGTCAGCAGCAATCTCCCTTGCTCCTGCCAACTTTTTAAGTTGTAACATGGGCCCAGTGAAAGGCTATCAAAATTTTTACTAATACACTGTGGGCATGGCTTATGCAGGACACCCTGCATTTTCTTTCAACATCTTTCAATGCAAATTGGGTGCTCTGGGGTGGAGCTCCATTTTCACTACCCCATTGCGTTCCCCCACATCCGGGCACTAGCCCACCCCTGCATAGGCCCCACCACACAACTCCACTCCCTCCCTGTGTCACTTGACTTGAAATTGATTGTGCAACTTCTTGGTGCTCTGCACATGCACCTGACGACACCCACCAGCCAGCTGGGTGTCACTAACACCACCGGCATCTCCAGTTTTTACAGGAAGTTCGTCGGCTGGCAAACATTGGGAGGTTCCCCACTGCCCAAATGGCAGCAACGTGAAGAGTTCTTCTGCCCAAATGGCAGTCCCAAAAGGCTTAAAAAGAATTTAAAATTGTAGCTTAATCTAATATCTGAGATTGTAACCATTTTTACTTTATTTTACTATGTAATATTTATTGTAAAATATTGGTATCTACAGCATTGGTAACTAGTATGATGACAACAAATGCCTGAAAATGTTGCTGACAACATATGTCAAGTTAGTCATACCACCACCACAATAACCTTTTTAGCCATTTTTCTGAACCTTTCTAAAAAGAGAGACATAGATTTAGACATTATTTGCCTATAATTTCCTTCTCAAAGCATTTACTGAAACATAAATAGAGAAAAAACATAGTTGTACCTACCTCTAGCTACTGTGATCTCTTGTTGCAGGACACAGATGTAAAGTTGAAGTGTTAGCTGAGGTGCAGATCCTAGGAAAGCTTGAATCACTGATACTCGGCTAAATGCAGATCTGTGTGTAAATAGCTTCCCCTCTGCCTGGCCTACTTCCTTCTCAACTTCTTCTGAATGTCCATCTTTTGGCATCTGTCTTTTCTTAGTAATACTGACATAAGGCTCTTCCACTGTACCTGCATGAAAGTAAATATAAAAAACTTCCATGCACCTGGAAAGAACAAACCAGAGAAACCATCACAGCTATCTATTTCTATCACATATTTTAAAAGGATTGCTTGAACATGTACACTGTCATTCCCTAAAATAATCTGTATACACACCAATCAGCTAACTCACAAAAATTATGAATCATATAACAAAATAATAGCACTAAGTATTTTATATGAATATCCAGAATATTCTAAACATCCCTTGGAAAAAAGATTATTTAGAGAAAAGCTTCCTTCTCTTGATATGCTACTATTTGGTTACATGCTAATATGATCCACATTTAGCATTATGGAATTTATATAGCCCAATGCATATCTTGAGAAGCATTTTGGTATACAGTGGTACCTCAAGATACGAACCCTTCATCTTACGAACAACCCGAGATACGAACCCGGGGTTCAGAAAATTTTTGCCTCTTCTTACGAACTTTTTTCATCTTACGAACGCCAAACCCGAACTTCCGGGTTCGGCGTTCGGGAGGCTGCTGGGAAGCCCCGCAGCCCGGCTGTCACCTTTTAAAACAGCCGGGGGGCTTCCCAGCAGCCTCCCGAAGCTGAAGCCGGAAGTTTGGGTTTGGCGTTCGGCTTCGGGAGGCTGCTGGGAAGCCCCCCGGCTGTTTTAAAGGTGACAGCCGGGCGGCGGGGCTTCTCGGCGGTGGCAGGTTCGTAAGATGGAAAACGTTCGGGAGGCCGCTTTGGGTTTTTGGCTGGGAGGGAGGGCAGGAGGTCCGGTGCTGGGGGAGGGAGTCAGGAAGGTCCTCCTGCTCCCCCCTCCCAGCGAAAAACACAAAGACAGTCTGCTGCCACAGACCCCGTTGTATTTTTGGCTGGGGGGGGAAGCAGGAGGTGCAGGATCAAAAGTGCTGGGGTGGGGGGGCTGTCGGGACACCCCCCACCCCAGCACTTTGAATCCCGCCGTTTCTGCTGGATACGGGCGATCGGTGGGACGAGCTGCCACAGCCACCGGTTTCCGCGCCGCTCCTCCCACCCATCGCCCGTATCCAGCAGAAGCTGCTGGATTCAAAGTGCTGGGGTGGGGGATGTCCCGACAGTCCCCCCACCCCAGCACTTTTGAATCCCGCCGGCCAAGAGCACTCGGGCAGCAGCTTCTGCTGGATACGTGCGATGGGTGGGACGAGCGGCGCGGAAGCCGGTGGCTGTGGCAGCTCGTCCCACCCATCGCCCGTATCCAGCAGAAGCTGCTGGATTCAAAGTGCTGGGGTGGGGGGTGTCCCGACAGCCCCCCCACCCCAGCACTTTTGAATCCCACCGCTTCTGCTGGATACGGGCAATGGGTGCGACGAGCGGCGCGGAAGCCGGTGGCTGTGGCAGCTCGTGCCACCCATCGCCCGTATCCAGCAGAAGCGGCGGGATTCGAAAGTGCTGGGGTGGGGCGGCTGTCGGGACAACCCCCCCACCCCAGCACTTTGAATCTCGCCGCTTCTGCTGGATAAAGGCGATGGGTGGGATGAGCTGCCACAGCCACCGGCTTCCGCGCCGCTCCTCCCACCCATCGCCCGTATCCAGCAGAAGCTGGAGTGGGGGGTGTCCCGACAGCCACCCCACCCCAGCACTTTTGAATCCCGACAGCCAAGAGCACTCGGGCAGCAGCTTCTGCTGGATACTTGCGATGGGTGGGACGAGCGGCGCGGAAGCCGGAGCCCGGCCCCGTGGGCTCGGTTACATCTTCCGCTGCCAGCCAGGCAGCGCAACGAAGAGAGGCATTCGCTTTCCTCCCGCCGGCCCCTCAATCGGGCCGGCAGGGAACAGAATGGAGCCTTCTGCGGCGGCTGCCTGCTGGGCTGGTAAGGGGGGGAGCCGAGCCCAGCCCCGTGGCATTCGCTTTCCTCCCGCCCGCAGCCGACTGATCATGGGCGGCTTCCCGATCTCGGAGAGCTTCCTGGGCATGAAAGCTCGTGAATGCAACAAGGACGAAAGCCAGGAAGCTCTCCGAGATCGGGAAGGAGCCCACGGTCAGACGGCTGTGTGCGGGAGGAAAGCGAATGCCTCTCTTTGTTGCGCTTCCGCCAGCATGGCCTGGCTGGCAGCGGAAGATGTAACCGAGCCCACGGGGCTGGGCTCGGCTCCCCCTCTTACCAGCCCAGCAGGCAGCTGCCGTGGAAGGCTCTGTTCTGTTCCCTGCCAGCCACGGAGCCCAGCCCCGTGGGCTCGGTTACATCTTCCGCTGCCAGCCAGGCAGCGCAACAAAGAGAGGCATTCGCTTTCCTCCCGCCGGCCCCTCAATCGGGCTGGCAGGGAACAGAATGGAGCCAGCCCAGAAGCAAGAGACGCAGGATCGGGCCAGCGGCAGGCGCAGGGCAAGGCAGCAGGTCTGCATCCTGGGCGGGCGGCGGGTGAGGAGGCGCGGGCCAGCGGCGATTCTCCTCACTTTGGAGAGCTTCCTGGGCATGAAAGCTCGCGAATCCAACAAGAACGAAAGCCAGGAAGCTCTCCCTGGCGGAGACTGCCGGCCCCTCAATCGGGCCGGCAGGGAACAGAGAGGAGCCCACATGGCTGTGCTCCGTGACGGGGACCACTGGCTTGCCTAGCGGGCTGGGAGGGAGGCGGAATACGGGAGGAGGAGGAAGAGGAGGAGGAGGGAGGAAGGAGAGAGAGAGAGAGGGAAGCCGCCCGGCTGTTTTAAAAGGTGACAGCCGGGCGGCAGCGTTTTTTTGCCGGGGGGGGGGGTTTGTTGCACGGATTAATTGACTTTACATTGTTTCCTATGGGAAACAATGTTTCGTCTTACGAATCTTTCGTCTTACGAACCTCCCCCTGGAACCAATTAAGTTCGTATCTTGAGGTTCCACTGTACTGGTTAAGGCACCAGGAGACATTGAGTTCTAGTCCTGCCTTTCGCACACAGCCAGCTGGGTAATCTTTGGTCAATCAATCTCTCAAGGTCCTAGAAAGAGACAGTAGGAAACAACTTCTGAAACATGTTACCAAGAAACTTGTAGGGACTGGTTGAGGCAGTCACCAGGATTCAAAACTGACTCAGAGATAGCAAAAAAAACTTAAACCCATACTACATGTATCTCAATGTACTATATATAATTAAATAATTTTATAGTGCCATCCAATTCACTGACAGTGCTGCCAGGCAGATTAAAGAAATAACCTCCCGAAACAAAACCCAAAAGACACCCCCCCTCTCGCCCCTGGTGCCAACATTCAAACAGCTCATCACCTGATGGGCTCCATATTAACCTGGATCATCAGACCCACTGGCAAAACTATGATTCCAGGGCCCTTTGAAAGAATATGAAGATGGGTGCTACTGTGATCACTGTAGAGATGGTGTTCCACAGATTGGGAGCCATCACACAAACGGCCCCTAGTTGGACCCACTTGGTGGACCTTCTTGATTTAGGAAACCCATATCATACCCTGCCTTCCTGATTTGGTGGGCTGGATATATATAATTGGGAAACATGGTCTTTCAAATAACATGGCCCCAAGCTATGTAGGGCTTTAAATGTGATAACCAACACCTTGAATTGGAGTGAAAAGCAAATGAACAACCAGTCTAGTTTCCACAAGAGAGGTGATGTGTGCTAATCTAGACTTGCAAAAAACTATGTAACTGCTACATTTTGAACCTATATACAGGGGGTGGACAAAAAATGGAAACACTTGACTTTTTGGCATCATAATGTTTAAACATTTTCAAATCAATCAAAACTTGACATATTTTAATTTTTAAAAAAAAATCTATTATTTGATATGTTTTTTTAAATTACCTTTTTTTAAACAGAAATTTAAGGAAATTGGTTATAACCTTCTAGAAATTGCAGACCTCTCAGACTTTCAAAGAGGCCAAATTGTTGGTGCTCGAATGGCAGGTGCTAGTATAACAGAAAGTGCCCGAATGTTTGGTGTTTCAAGAGGTAATGTCTCAAAAGTAATGACTGCTTTTGAAAGAGAAGGGCAAACGTCCTCAGCCAAGCACAGGTGTGTTTGAAAGTTGAAGTTGTCTGGGAGAGACCGTCAGACTCTAAAGTGAATTGTGGATTGCAAGACCACAGCTCCTAAAATCACTGCAGACCTCAATAGACATGTACAGAACCCAGTTTCCACAAAAACTGTTCGAAGGAAGCTTCACAAATCTGGATTCCACAGAAGAGCTGCAAGGTGTTTCCTTTTTTTGTCCACCCCTATAGACTATTTTTCGGAGTACAAGACACACTTTTTCTCCCCCTAAAAGAGGCTGAAAATTTGGGTGTGTAGACAACCCTCATTGTGTCAAAGACCTTGGAGTACTCATATCCAATTACCTAAGTCCTAGAGCCCACTGTAACAACATTGGCAAAAAAGCATTAAGAGTTGTCAATCTAATCTTACGTAGCTTATTCTCTGGTAACATCGATTTGCTAACTAGAGCTTGCAAAACATTTGTCAGACCAATTATAGAATACAGCTCACCTGTATGGAACCAGCATTGCATATCAGACATTAATACAATTGTGAGTGTCCAGAAATATTTCACAAGAAGAGTCCTTCACTTCTCCTCCCACAACAAAATATCTTACTCCACTGGACTTGAAATGCTGAAATTAGACAATTTACAACTATGTCACTTCCGAACTGATTTAACCATAGTTCACAAAATCATATACCAAAATGTCCTTCCTGTTAATGACTACTTCACCTTCAACTGCAACAAAACACAAGCACGTAATAGATTCAAACTAAATTTAAACCGCTGAATTTAAAATGAAAGGCAATTAGAAAATGAGAAATTGGGAAAGTATTTACGTCCTTATCACATAACAAAAAAAGAGGGATTGCAGTTTATGCTAAAAAAGAATTAGATCCAAGAAAAATATATGCAGATAAAAAGGAAAGAATTTTAATCATGACAGTAAAAATTGTTAACGTACATGTATCATTAGTGGTCATTTACGCACCAAATAAAAATTTAAAAAAATTCTTCCATAACTTGCACCAGAAACTGATTGAATTAGAAGTAGAAGACATTTGCATGATAGGTGATTTTAACGGTATAATTGACCCCATTAAGGATTATAAAAGTGTTAATAAAAGTCGATATAAAAAAAGAAAGGTACTCCCAAAAACATTTTATCAGATGAGTGAAGAATTAAACTTGAGGGATTGTTGGAGAACAAGAAATCAAAATAAAAAGGAATATGCATTCTACTCCAGTGCACACCAAAGCTGGTCCAGGATTGACATGGCGTGGGTTAACAATAAAATAAGAAACTTAATAAAACAAATTCAAATTGACAAAAATGATTGGGCTGACCATAACCCAATAAAAATCATATGGAATGAGGAGGATAAGAAAAATAGGAGTTGGAGATTAGATCTACAACTATTAAAAGAACAAGAATATATAGATTGGATTGAAAGAGAAATGAAACTATTCTTAAAAGAAAATAACAATTCAAATACCTCCCTTCAGAATTTATGGGACACAGCAAAAGCCTATCAAAGAGGCTTAACAATACCCTATAAATCAAGAAAAAATAAGGAAAAAAGACAAAACCAAAAAGAGTGGACACTTAAATTAGGAAAATTAGAAAAAGAATCCCAAAAAGACCCAGGAAACTTAAATATAAGGCAAGAAATTATGCTGACAAAACATAAATTATGCTGACAAAACATAAACAGAGATAGAAGAAGTAACAAAGAAACTGAGAGAAGCAAAACAAAATCAATTTGAACACGCAAACAAACCTGGTAGATGGCTATCATATAAATTGAGGAAAGAAAGAGAGAAGAAACTAATCCAACAATTAGTAGATAAAAAAGAAATAACACATTACCAATTAGAAAAAAAGAAAGAAATAGCATTAGAATACTATAAAGAACTGTACAGTGAAGAAAATATTAAGGAAGGAGATATATCAAAATATCTAGAGACATGCAAAATTAAATTAATAAGTAAAGAAGATAAAGAAATGTTAAACAAAGAAATAACAAAAGAAGAATTGGAAAGAATAATCATGAAACAGAATAAGAATAAAACACCAGGCCCAGATGGGTTCCCAATTGAATTCTATAAGGTAACATTCCACATAACGGGAGAATTATTATTAGAAATTTATAACAAAATGTTAACAAATGGTGAATGCTCGGCATCATGGCAAGAAGCGAATATCACACTGATACACAAAGAAGAAACAGATCCAAAATATATTAAGAATTATAGACCAATATCTCTGTTAAACGTAGACTACAAAATTTATATGTCAATTATAGCAGATAGATTTTAAAAAATATTAAACAAAATAATACATTCTGATCAGAATGGTTTCCTGCCTAACAGACAAATTAGAAATAATATAAGAATTACATTAAATATGTTAGAATATTATGAAAGCCATAATGATAAGGAGTTTGCAATGCTGTTTCTAGACGCCGAGAAAGCCTTCGACAATCTCAATTGGAACTTCTTTAAAAAATTAATAAACATCATGGATTTAGGAGAGAATTTTAAAAATACAATAAATAAAATATACTCCAAACAAAAGGCAAGGATAATCATAAACGGAGATCTAACAAATACATTCGATATCAAAAAAGGAGTGAGACAAGGCTGTCCACTATCTCCCTTAATATACATAATGTCTACAGAAATCCTATTAAACCAAATTAGAGGGAAAACATCAATACAAGGCACCCAAATTAAACAGCAAATATATAAAATGCAAGCTTTCACTGATGATCTGGTCTTCTTCTTAGAAAACCCAGTTAATTCAATGACACATTTAATAAAAGAACTAGAGAACTATAGAAAAGTGGCCGGATTAAAAATAAATAGAAATAAAACCAAAATATTAACTAAGAATTGTAACCAAGATTTAAATAAATTACTAATAAAAGAAACAGGTTTCCAAATAGAAAAAATAAATAAATATTTAGGAATTTGGTTTACCGCAAGGTACCGTATTTTTTGCTCCATAAGACGCAGTTTTTTTCCTCCCAAAGTAGGATGAAAAATCAGCCTCGTCTTATGGAGCGAAGATGCAGGCAGGGAGGGGGGGGAGGCTGCGAAGTCGGAAGCGCCATCCCGCCGGCTGGCTGGCTAGCTGCTGCCTGGCCCCCTCCCTCCCGGAGGAGGGTCTCCCTCCTCACCACCAGCGGCGCTCCCCCCGCCAGCCAGCCAGCCAAGCCCTGCCCGCCGGAACCGGCTCCTCGCTCTCCACCTGCCGCCCGCCGCATTTGCAGGAGGTGGGGAGGGTCGGGCGGCCCGCCAAGGCCAGGAGGGACGCCGCTGCCCCCCCTTCCCTCTCTCCGCCCGCCGCTGCGCCGAGAGGAAATGCCGACAAAGGCTTTTCTCAGCGGAGGCCGGCGAAGGCGATATTCAATGCCCTGCCCGCCTCACCTTTGCCGAGAGCTTTCAGCAAGGGGGTTGTAGGAGAGGCGGGGCTGGCGGTAAAGGTGATATTCAATGTCGGGGGCGCACGGGCGGTTGCACGCGCTCCCTATCTCCCTGCTAGCCCACTCGGAATATTCAAAATAAGAAAAGCCTTTGCCGGTTAAGGTTTTTCTTATTTTGAATATTCCGAGTGGGCTAGCAGGGAGATAGGGAGCGCGTGCAACCGCCCGTGCGCCCCCGACATTGAATATCACCTTTGCCGCCGGCCCCGCCTCTCCTACAACCCCCTTGCTGAGAGCTCTCGGCAAAGGTGAGGCGGGCAGGGCGTGCGCGCGTCACCGCTGAGAAGAACGGAGAGAGAACGAGAGTGAGTGAGAGCAACAGACAGCAAGATAGTGAGAAAGAGAGAGTGAGAGAAAGGGGGGGAGAGAGCGAAAGAGAGGGGGAGAGAAAGAAAGAGAGGGAGAGGGAGAAAGAGTGGGGGAGAGGGGGGAGAGCTAGCAAGAGAGGGAGAGAGAGAGAGAGGGAAAGGGGGGAGAGAAAGAGAGAGGGAGAGGGGGGGAGATAGCAAGAGAGGGAGAGAGAGAAAGAGAGAGGGAAAGGGGGGAGAGAAAGAGAGAGGGAGAGGGGGGAGAGATAGCAAGAGGGGGAGAGAGAGAAAGAGAGAGGGAAAGGGGGAGAGAAAGAGAGAGGGAGAGGGGGGAGAGATAGCAAGAGAGGGAGAGAGAGAAAGAGAGGGAAAGGGGGAGAGAAAGAGAGGGAGGGAGAGAGAGGAGATAAAGGAAGAGGAGAGAGAGAAAGGAAGAGAAAGAAAGAAAGAGGGATAGAAAGAGAGAGAGAGAGAGAGATGCTCAGTGAGCCTTTCTTTGAAGTTGCCTTTCTTTCTTTCTTTCTTTCTTTCTTTCTTTCTTTTTCTCTCTTGCTCTCTTGCTCTTTCATTCTTTTTTCTTTCTCTTTCTTTCTTTCTTTCTTTCTCTTGCTTTCTCTCCTTCCTTCCCTCCTTCCATTTCTTTCATTCCCCCTCTCTATTTTTATTTCTCTTTCATTTTCTTTCTCTCTTTCTTGCTTTCTTTCTTGCTCTTTTTCTTTCTCTCTTTTACCTTCCCTTCCTCTATTTCTTCTTTTCTTTCTCCTTCCTACCTTCTTCCCTCCCTCCCTCCCTTCAGTCCTTCCTCTCTTACTCTCCCCTTTCATAAGTTTCCTTGCTTCCTTCCTCTGTTCCTGTTCCTTCCCCCTTTCTTTCTTTCTTTCTTTCTTTCTTTCCTTCCTTCCTTTCCTCCCTCCATTTCTTGCTTTCCTTTTCCTTCCTCCCTTCTTTCCTCCCTCACTCCCTTCTTTCACTCCTTCCTCTCTTCCACTCCCCTTTTTGGCTCAAAATATTTTTTTTCTATTTTCCTCCTCTAAAATCTAGGAGCGTCTTATCAGCAGGTGCGTCTTATAGAGCGAAAAATACGGTACTCTTCACTGAAATAACTAAATTATATGAAACTACTAACTAAAACAAAAGAAGACTTAGAAAAATGGTCAAACTTAAATCTATCCTTAATGGGAAGGATTAACACAATAAAGTCTAATATACTTCCAAGGTGGCTCTATCTCTTTCAAACAGCACCAATACAATTAAATAAATCATTCTTTACCAAAATAAATTAAATAATTTCTAAATTTATCTGGTGCAATAAAAAACCAAGAATAAACATGAAAGCCTTACAAGATCTAAGAACAAGAGGAGGATTTGGTTTTCCCAACTTAGAAATATACCACCAAGCCACTAAATTACTATGGATTAAAGAATGGGTCATCCTTGAAAATCCTAGAATTCTTACAATAGAAGGTCACGATATAAATGAAGGATGGCACACACATTTGTGGGAAAAAGAACATACAAAACATTCTCATTTTAAACAACATCAAATTCGGAACACACTGTTGACATACTGGTGGAAAGTTAGGAAAAAACACTAAAACGAAATACCCAGATGGCTATCTACATTAGAAGCCCAAATTCATCCAAATATAATCAGCCAAGAACAAATAATAACCTATGAAGCCCTATTAAATACCAATGGAAGTCTAAAAACTAGAGAAAGACTTAAAGAGGAAGGCATAGTAATAGATTGGCTACCATATTACCAAATTCAAAGTAGATACAAAAAGGACTTGGTGAAATCCGGAATATGCAAAAAAGAAAATGAAATAGATAAAATATTGACAGGATCTGATAAAAAATTTATAACCAAAATGTATACTTATCTACTAAATCATGAAAACATCGAAGAAATAGTCAAACCTAATATGATAGCTTGGATGACTAACTTTGGCTACACAATTCAGATAGAAGACTGGAAAAAACTATGGTCAGTTAACTACAAGATGACTTTGTCAACACCATACAAAGAAAATCTTTACAAAATGTTCTCCCGATGGCATTATGAGCCAGCGCGCCTAGCCAAAATGAATGTCAATATTAGTAACAAATGTTGGAAGTGTAAAAAAGAGGTGGGAACATACTACCCCTTATGGTGGCAATGTAAGGAAGCAAAAAAATTCTGGATCCGAATTCGGAAATGGATGGAAGAAATTCTGGGCTATATACTTGAGATAAAACCGGAAATGTATTTATTAGGCATAATCAGAGGTAATCATAGCAAAGAAAATTATTACCTAATAAATCACTTACTTACTGCTGCAAGATTAGCATACGCACAAGTTTGGAAACAAGAAAAGGCTCCAAACAAAGAAATGGTGATTAAAAAAATATTAGACTGCGCCAAATTTAGCAAATTAACATATGAGATACAAAACCAACAAAATAAGGACTATTACAAAGTGTGGGGAAAAATATACAACTGGGTGGAAATTAAGAAAAAGGTATTGCAAATAGAATTGTAAAAAAGTAAATCTTGTAAATATATAAATCGTAAATGTTCAATGTTGTATTGTATGATGTCTAAATGTTTGTATGTCAAACAAAATAAAAATAAATACAAAAAAAAACCAACTAAATTTAAACCGCTCCAAACTAGACTGCAGAAATTATGACTTCAGCAGTAGAGTGACCAATGCCTGGAATTCACTATCTGACTCTGTTGTTTCTTCTCCTAACCACAAAATCTTCAACCTTAGATTGTCTACTGTTGACCTCTCCCCTTTTCTAAGAAGTCTGTAAGGGGCGTGCATGTGCACCATTGTGCCAACAGTCCCTGTCCTACTGTCCTATTGTCTTTTTTATCATTACTTTCTATTTTATGTTTTTATAAATTACTATCCTATACTTGATTGACAAATAAGTAAATAAATAAATAAAACCATATAACCACACTCATTCACGTCACAATCATGTTAATGGCTGGAGCAAAGTGTTAGAGCTCAACAGCCCCAGGCTTGCCAGCAAAGGTGAGTTTTTAAAGTCTTCCGGGAGACCAGGAGAGTGGGGACAATGTGAATCTCTGGGGGGAGTTGGTTCCAGAGGGTCAGAGCTGCCACAGAGAAGGCTCTTCCCCTACAACCTGCCAGACAGCATTGCTTGGCTGACGGAGCCTGGAGAATTACGACTCTGTGGGCTCTGACCAGTTGCTGGGACACATGGGGCTGAAGATGGTCCTGTAAGTAACCTGGTCCTAAGTCAAGTAGGAATGCAATCATAAAAGCCCAGTCAAATCCAATACCACTTTTTGGTATTATACCAAAAATAAAAACAAGAAATTAAGGAAAAAACCATCATGACTGTGCAAAGATCTGACAAGCTGAAAGAGAAAAAGGACAAACACAGAAAACATAACCAGGGCTTATTACTAGCAGAAGTCAAAGATAATAATAAGTTTCTTCCGATATATAAATAACAAGAAAAATTCAAGGAAACAGTAAGTAAGAGAGAAGATGGAAAGGAAGTAACAGGGAGAACGCAGAGCTTCTTAACTTCTGGTTCCGGTGGAGGCAGGAGGAGGTGGAAAACGCTGCTCCGCCGGACTACGGTGGATAACGTCGAAAATATAGGAGATAAGACAGTTTAATCTCGACCTAGTCTCACAGACCTAGAAGGTGAGCACTCGTTGCCCAAGAGGACCCTCTTTTCTGCTGCCCCGTGTTTATATTCCTTGCTCCCGGAGTCTGTGGTGTGGTCAGCTGGGCTCCGAAATATGGTGACCACAAAATAGCGCTGAGTTGCTTGTTTTTTGTACTGGCGCTGCAGCGTGTTGTTTACTACCTACAACGTGCTGCCTTCTGCCCCGGCTTACTTATTTCGGGAGGACAGAGGGGAACTTGAAATCCCAAAAGGAGTCGACTTGTCCCAGCCCAGGAGGTTCTCGCTGCCCCCCCTCCCTGTTTTGTGGCGTTTACGCTGCCCCCCCTGCTCCACGGCATTTATTTTGCAACACTTTCGCTGCAGGGACTTTGTCGAGGATAGGGGGGGCTAAGAGCTTTAGAAAGAACCCTGTGCCCAGCCTGTGCCTAGCCGAGGAAGATCCCGTTCCCCCCTGCTCCGTGGCGTCTGCCTCAGACTATCATCGCCACGGAGCTCTTACTGAGGAATCAGCTGGGGAGCGGAAAATGGCGGCCGGCAATTAGATTGAGACTACCTGCAGCCCTTTTCTCTCTTCTCTTTGTTAAGCTACGACCCTCAGAGACTGAGAGGCTGAGCTGAGCTATCGAGCCAGCCAAATTGAAACAGGCAGACCCACCAGGCACACTAAACGGACCTGAGACGCGGGAACACCGAATGGTGGGGGTGTTCAGCATCAGAAGACCAGCCAGGTGGGGAACTGCAGGAAGAGGAGAGAGAGGAGACAGAGGGCTATGGGAAAACAAAGAGGCCAAGGAGGAGAATACTATTATGACCATCAAAGGAACATACTGTGGCTGCATGGAGGTTCTGAATGCCACTTTAGTTATTGCTGGGAACACAACAGACTGGAAATGTCAATTTATGAGATCTATAGTAATGAGATACTGCTGCAAAACTACTGGGAACCAACGGAGGGCCGACTGGTGCAGTCTGGAGGTACTGTAAGAGTGGATGGGACAAGAGAGAAGGAAGATCTGGAAACATCGACATCAAGGAGTTTGAGAGACAGTGAAATTAATTTAATAACCAGCATACCCGGGAGAAGAACATTCTACCGCCCCTTCTCTGAGGAGGGGGAGAGATATAAAATGACTCTTGACTCTGAGCAATTTTTGACTCTACCTTGGCGCTGTTGTTATTTGCTGCTGACTGGGTCCATTTTAATCAACTGAATTGCTGCACTATCACCTATATTTTATATATTCTATATTTTTTATTTGTATTTATTATCTTTTTATTAGTATTTTAATCTTTAATATTTTTAATTATAAATTGATTCATATTTTAACTAAATTATTGGGGGGTGTTTTAGTGATGGATAATTGGGGTGGGTATAGGATGTATGGAGCGAATGATTGGTATGGGTGGGATGGATGGGGTCACAGTATGGGTGAGATGAATGGGAATGATGTAAATAATACATTTGGCCAACCTGGCGCTGGAGAGGCAGGAGGGGGAGGGACAACTATCTCTGGGGTGACAGAGGGTCAGGATATTTCAGTGCTGCTGGGGAGAGGCAGATATGGCGGGAGCCATGGAACTAGCCATTCCAGGGGAAGGAGGGATCATTGCTTAATAACGATTCCTTGTTCCAGCTCCGTGAGCTCAACCCAGAATACTGGTGATGAGTGTAAGTCTGGCCCTGGGCTCAGGTTGCTGCTACTCAATGCCAGGTCGGTGGTAAATAAAGCTCTCCTCATCCGGGATTTAATCCTGGATGAGGAGGCCGACCTGGCATGTGTAACTGAAACCTGGCTGGGCCCAGAGGGAGGAGTTCTTCTCTCTGAAATTTGCCCAGCCGGGTTTCAGATATGGCATCAACCTCGACCCCGGGGAAGGGGGGAGGAGTGGCTATTATAGCCAGGGAGAGCCTTTGTCTGCGTAGACTTGTTGCTCCAGAGCAGCGTTTCCCAACCGGTGTGCTGCGGCACACTAGTGTGCCGCGAGACATGGCCAGGTGTGCCGGCAAGCTCCAGCTGGGCGGGGCGCTGCCGGTACTTCCGTCCTGGGGCTCCCGCTCGCAGCTGTCCCCCGGCTCCTGCTCGATGCCGCGGTTTTCGGCGCTCTCCTGCTGGGCCCCAAAGAAGGAAGGCAGGAAGAAGGAGAGCTCCATTCTTCGTGCCTTTTTCCCGCCTTCCTTCTTTGGGGCCCAGCAGGAGAGCGCCGAAAACTGCGGCATCGAGCAGGAGCCGGTTGACAGCTGCAAGCGGGAGCCCCAGGACGGAAGTACCGGCAGCCCCCCGCCCAGCTGGAGCTCCTCTGGCGTCGACGGCAAGTGTCCTTTGTGGCCCGGCGGGAGGGCACTGGCGATGGGAGCAGGGGGGCAGCCGCAGCGGCCGCAGGCAGTCGCGGGGAGATGGCGGCGGCGAGAGGGAGCGCTTTCTCTCTCTCTCTCAGCTGACTGCAAGCGGGAGCCCTGACGGTGGTGGTTGGACATGCTGCTAGACGTCGTACATGCTGGTGCTGCGGGCCTGGCATATATGGTGTCCAGCAGCACGTCCAGCTGCCACCGTCAGGGCTCCCGCTTGCAGTCAGCTGAGAGAGAGAGAGAGAAAGAAAGAGAGACATATAAGAGAGGCAGAGAGAGAGAGAAAGAGAGACATAGCAAGAGAGGCAGAGAAAGAGAGACAGAGCAAGAAAGAGAGGCAGAGAAAGAGAGAGAGAGAAAGAGAGAGAGAAAGAGAGACATAGCAAGAGAGGCAGAGAGAGAGAAAAAGAAAGAGAGACATAGCAAGAGAAAAAGAGAGACTTAGCAAGAGAGGCACAGAGAGAGAGAGAAAGAGAAAGAGAGACATAGCAAGAGAGACAGAGAGAGAGAAAGAAAGAGAGATAGCAAGAGAGGCAAAGAGAAAGAAAGAGACATATAGCAAGACAGTGAAAGAGAGAGAGAGAGCAAGAGAGAGAGAAAAAAGCAAGAAAGAGATAGCAAGAGAGACACAGAGAGAGAGAGAGCAAGGGAGAGAGAAAGACATAGAGGAAGGGAAGGAGGGAGAGAGAAAGAGAGCAAAAAAGAGAGGAAGAAAGAAAGAGGGATGGAGAGAGAGAAAGAAGGGAAGGAAGGAAAAGAGAGAAAGAGGGAGAAATAGAGCGAAAGGGAGGTAGAGAGAGGGGTTTTTTGTCCAAACTTTTCTTTAGCCCGCCCCCCCGCCCCGCCCCCCCTTTCAGTGTTCCCCAGTATTTTGAAAATATGAATAATGTGCCGCGGCTCAAAAAAGGTTGGGAAACACTGCTCCAGAGATTGTGGATTGCAAGTCCCTCCTGGTGAAGTTGGACTTAGGGGTTCAGGTGGGCTTGTTTCTCACATACCTGCCTCCCAGCTGCGTGGCACAAGCCCTGCCTGTGCTACTCGAGGAGGTAGCCGGGCTGGCAGTGAGGTTCCCTAGAGTTATTGTCTTGGGGGACCTCAACCTGCCATCGCTCGGCGAATCCTCTGGACTGGCACAGGAGTTCATGGCCACCATGGCAGCCATGGACCTGACTCAAGTAGTACAGGGTCCGACTCATGAGGGGGGGCATGCACCCGACATGGTATTCCTCTCTGAGCAACTGAGTAATGGTCTGAGACTAAGGGGCTTAGAAGTGTTGCCTTTGTCATGGTCAGACCATTTTCTACTGCGGCTTGACTTCCTGGCTCCAATCCTCCCCCGCAGGGAGGTGGAACCGATTAAGTTGTTCCGCCCCAGGCACCTGATGGATCCAGAAGGTTTTCAGAAGGTGCTTGGGGTTCTTCCAGATACACTCGTCTGCAGTTCGGCAGAGTCTCTGGCTGAGGCCTGGAACAAGGCTGCAGCAGAGGCCCTTGACCGAATTGCGCCGCTGTGACCTCTCCGTGGCGCTAGACCCCGTAGAGCTCCATGGTTCAATGAGGAGCTCCGGGAGTTGAAACGCCAGAAGAGACATCTGGAGAAGCGATGGAGGAAGAGTAAGTCCGAATCTGATCAAACACTTGTAAGAGCTCATATTAAGACTTACAAAGTGGCGCTCAAGGCGGCAAGATGCGCGTATCATGCCGCCTTGATTGCATCAGCGGAATCCCGCCCAGCCGCTCTGTTTAGGGTAACCCGCTCCCTTCTTAATCAGGGGGGAGTTGGGGAGCCCTTACAGAGTAGCGCCGAGGATTTTAACACATTTTTCGCTGATAAAATCGTTCGGCTCCAATTGTAAAACAGTCGACTGACAATGAGTCAGTCGAGGTGACTGGGGCTAAACGTCTTTGTCCATCCGTCTGGGAGGAGTTTGACTTGGTGACACCTGATGAAGTGGACAAGGCCATTGGAGTTGTGAGTTCCGCCATCTGTTTACTGGATCCATGTCCCTCTTGGTTGGTTTCGTCCAGTCGAGAGGTGACACGGAGCTGGGCCCAGGAGATTGTCAATGCCTCCTTGGGGAGGGGGTCCTTTCCGGCCCTTTATAAGGAGGCACTTGTGCGCCTCCTCCTCAAGAAGCCTTCCCTGGACCCAGCCGTGCTTAATAACTACCGTCCAGTCTCCAACCTTCCCTTTATGGGGAAGGTTGTTGAGAAGGTGGTGGCGCTCCAACTCCAGCGGTCCTTGAAAGAAGCTGATTATCTAGGTCCTCAGCAGTCTGGATTCAGGCCCGGCTACAGCACGGAAACTGCTTTGGTCGCGTTGATGGATGATCTCTGGCGGGCCCGGGACAGGGGCTTGTCCTCTGTCCTGGTGCTTCTTGACCTCTCAGCGGCTTTCGATACCATCGACCATGGTATCCTTCTGCGCCGGCTGGAGGGGTTGGGAGTGGGAGGCACTGTTCTTCAGTGGTTCTCCTCCTACCTCTCCGGTCGGTTGCAGTCGGTGTTAGTAGGGGGTCAGAGGTCGACCTCTAGGTTTCTCCCTTGTGGTGTGCCTCAGGGGTCGGTCCTCTTCCCCCTGCTATTTAACATCTACATGAAACCGCTGGGTGAGATCAACCAAGGGTATCATCAATACGCCGATGATACCCAGCTATACATCTCCACCCCATGTCCAGTCAGCAAAGCAGTGGAAGTGATGTGCCGGGGCCTGGAGGCTGTTGGGGCCTGGATGGGTGTCAACAAACTCAAACTCAACCCAGACAAGACGGAGTGGCTGTGGGTCCTGCCTCCCAAGGACAATTCCATCTGTCCGTCCATTACTCTGGGGGGAGAATCATTGACCCCCTCAGATAGGGTTCGCAAATTGGGCGTCCTCCTCGATTCACAGCTCACATTAGAGAAACATCTTTCAGCTGTGGCGAGGGGGGCGTTCGCCCAGGTTCGCCTGGTGCACCAGTTGCGACCCTATTTGGACCGGGAGTCACTGCTCACAGTCACTCATGCCCTCATCACCTCGAGGCTCAACTACTGTAACGCTCTCTACATGGGGCTACCTTTGAAAAGTGTTCAGAAACTTCAGATCATGCAGAATGCAGCTGCGAGAGAAATCATGGGCTTCTCTAAATATGCCCATGTCACACCAACACTCCGCAGTCTGCATTGGTTGCCGATCAGTTTCCGGTCACAATTCAAAGTGTTGGTTATGACCTATAAAGCCCTTCATGGCACCGGACCAGATTAACTCAGGGACCGCCTTCTGCCGCACGAATCCCAGTGGCCAGTTAGGTCCCACAGAGTGGGTCTTCTCCGGGTCCCGTCAACTAAACAATGCCACTTGGCGGGACCCAGGGGAAGAGCCTTCTCTGTGGCGGCACCGGCCCTCTGGAATCAACTCCCCCCGGAGATTAGAATTGCCCCCACCCTCCTTGCCTTTTGTAAGCTACTTAAAACCCACCTCTGCCGCCAGGCATGGGGAATTAAGACTTCTTCTCCCCCTAGTCCGTTACAACTGTATGCATGGTATGTTTGTAGGTATGTTTGGTTTTATATATTAAGGGGTTTTAATTTCCTTTTAGTATTGGATTTTATTGTATATTGTTCATGATTGTTGTTAGCCGCCCCGAGTTTTCGGAGAGGGGCGGCATATAAATCCAATAAAACTTGAAACTTGAAACTTAACATTCTTTGCATCAATCTTACGCAAAAGAAATTGTAGCCAATGTACCAAAAAAGCTATTGTAAAAGACAAACTAGAAATAAAACCTAAAATAAGCAAGAAAATGATAAGAGAACATATCTGACTTTGACGACTATAAATCACCAGAACTTGGAATCTTTCCTGCATCACAGGGGAAGTACTTGAGGATTGGCAAAGGGCTGATGGTAGTTCATATCTTCAAGAAAGGAAAAAGAACAAACCCAGGAAACTATAGACCAGTGATAGCAAACCTATGGCACGGTGCCACAGTGGCACGTGGAGCCATATTTGCTGGCACATGAGCAGTTGTCCTAGCTCAGCTCCAACATGCATGTGTGTGTTGGCCAGCTGATTTTTGGCTCACACAGAAGCTCTGGGAGGACATTTTTGGCTTCCAAAGAGCATCCGGGAGGATGGGAGAGGCTTCTTCAGGAGGGGGTGCACAAGTGCCTCCTTATAGGGAGCCAGGAAGGACCCATCCCTCAATGAAGCATAATCTCCTAGACCCAGCTCCGTGTCACCTCCCTGCTGGCCGAAACCAGCCAGGAGGGACGCCGTCCAATAAGCAGGTGGCAGAACTCACAGCTCCAATGACCTTGTCCACTTCATCAGATGCAAACCCCCGTCCAACTACTTTGTAAGACAAATCTCTCACCAGTGACTAGGCCAGTGACTAAGCCAGTGACTCCTCTAACCTTGACCTTAGGAGAATGGAGATGTTAACGCTTTTTAAAAAAAAACCTTGGAAAGCTTCCGTCTGAGCGGCGCAAAGGAAAAGAGAGGGAGAAAGAAAAGATATTTTGAAGCTGCAAGGTTCTGTTTGGTGAAAACAAACCAACTTGTTCCTAAAACAGAAAAGGTGCCCTTTTAAGAGCCAGTGGACCATTCGTTAACATCTCCATTAAAACCCTATGGTGGGGTGTATTTTTTTTATTTTGTTCCAGGTGCTTTCCAAAAAACAAACACTCCTCAAACTTTGACCTGATGATTATACAGCCCGGAGCAGGAGTTAAGGGGACGGGGGGAGGAAGAAAGGTGTGTGTGTTTGTGCGTATGTGTTTATTTTCTTTCTCGGAGCCTTCCTTCCCAAGCTCCGAGAAAGAAAATAAACCCAGCCTCCCTCACTCAAAAAGCCCAGATACTCAGAGAGACAGAGAGAGAGAGAGAAAAGGAGGAATAAATGAAGGGTGGGGTTTTTTACCGAATGAAAGAAAAGAAAAAAGTTGCTAAGAAGAAGAAGCGATCCCAGCGGCGGTGAAAATAAATCCGAAGTAACTTTTTCCCGCTGGGACAAAAGCCACCTTGGCATTCTGCACCTGGCCATTGTCTAGCCCTCACTCCTGTCCAGAAAGGACTTTCTCCTTCCATCTTCACCCACAGGGAAATTGTTGCCTCCTTTCCTTGCAAGGCGATTTCAGGACTGGGAGGATGAGGTCCTCAGGAGTCAGGACATCGAGTCTTGCTTGCCGCCAGGGGAATCTCACAGCGACAGGCAAAAAAACCACCATGGCAGAAGGGATTTCAGACTGCAATCTTGGAAAGCTGGAGCACGGTGGCAGTGACACATTTCCTGCCTTAGCACAAGTCCCTCACCCCAGAAGGGAGCATCCATCCTCAGCTTTTGTACACCAAAGCCTTCAGTAGCCAAAACTTGGAGAACTCCATGACGGAGCGCTCCCCAAAAGACTGTGGCGATGCCAATGCTCACTTCGTGGCCTTGCCTTCGGGAGAAAGGCTGGGGATAAACCCTGCCTTGCGCCCTCCTCCACCTCTGCCTGGCTTTCCCCAACCTACCCCACAGGCATCCTTCTAATTCCTCACGCAGGCCCTTCTGCCATCCCTCACAACTTTTCTGCTCTCTTCTTCTGCCTTGGCAGTTGGCAGGGAGGCATTGGCAACGGTCCATGGGGATGGAAGGTAGGAGGAATTAAAGCCTGCTGCTTTGGGCGCCTTGAAGGAACTCCCCCAGAGGAAGTGGGTGCCAGGCACGGAGTGAGAGCCAGGGTGTCTTGTCTGAGGCTGAAGGGCTGGTCCTTGCTACAGCCAGGATTCCCCGCCACCAGACTGCTGCCGCAAGCAAATGGAAAATCCCAGGCGCTTCGGCCAGCAACAGTCGGTGTTGGCAGTCCAGAGGCGGGGAATCCCTGCGGCACAGCAGTTACAAGGAAGGGGAATCCCTGCGGCAGTAAGAGAGCGCACACACCCAGGCTCGGGTTCATAAGGTGAAAATGGTTCAGAAGTAGAGGCAAAAAAATCTTAAACACCAGTTTCGTATCTCAAAAAGTTTGTTAGTAGAGGCATTCATAAGTAGAGGTACCACTGTACTATATAAGCTATATATATTATATTGCTATACTATATTTTTATATTGCTAATATCTTACAGATCATATTTCTAAATTATTTTTCCTTATTGTTATTTCTATTACTATTTACTATTGCTCTAGTTTAATAATAATTAAGTGTTACAGTTTAATTAATTGATAGGTAGTTTAAATATAGGAATTACAATATAATAAGGTGAAATTGATTGATAGATAAGAGAGTTATAGTGAAATAAGTTAAATAAGAACAATTGATTATTGATTATTGTATTTGTATTTATATCTGCCTGTGTAAATGAGTGTTAGAGAGTGTTGTACAATATCCAACTAAAGAATTGGTAACATAGGATATTATTTATTTATTATTTATTTATTTATTAGATTTGTATGCCGCCCCTCTCCGCAGACTATTGATATTGACATTGATATAATTATAGAAAAGTCAAAGTATTGAATGGTGATCCGGGCTAGAATATCAAAGATAATAGGAGAACAAAGTAAAATCATAAAGGAAAAGGCAACCATGATGACTACTACTACTCTTAAGACACACAAAAAAGTTGCCTCTAAGCCAACTGTTTCTATCCCCACCCCAGCTAGTCAGAGGTCTATTGATGATATGTTAATGGTTGAAAAAGCGAGTAGCAGTCCTTTAATTCAGACAATGAACAATACACTAGTGATGATACAAAAGACTATAGTAAAACGTAAGGAAACGCTGTCACTAAATCATAAAGAAACTAATTTGAACATACAGAAGTTAAATGAAAGAATGGAGATGATACAGGTCGCAATGGCACAAAATGTAAAAAAGATACAATTAAACATGGCCGAAACGTGGACTCCAGGAAGGACATCTTCGTGACGTCAAAGCTCCGCCCATGGAATTCCCTATTGGGATTCCCCACCTCCATTTGAGCCTCCCGACCTGCTGACAGCTCCGCAGCTCTTCTGCAAAGGTGACAGCCGGGTGGCGGCACTTCTCAGCGGCCTCCTGAACCTGGACGCCGAACCCGAACTTTTGCTGAACTTCTGGGTTCGGCGTTCGTAATAATGCCGAGAAGCCCCCCGTCTGTTTCAAAAGGTGACAGCTGGGTGGCGGCGCTTCTCAGCGGCCTCCCGAACCCGAACTTTTGCCAAACTTCCGGGTTCGGTGTTCGCGGCGGCTGGTTCGTAAGGCAAAAAAAGTTTTTAAGAAGAGGCACAAAAATCTCAAACCCCGGGTTCATATCTCGAAAAGTTTGTAAGATGAGGGGTTTGTATCACGAGGTAGTGCTGTACTATTAATATTAATTAATGTACAAGGGTTAAATGGTACTGTCAAAAGGAAAAAATATACAGTGGAACCCCGACATAAGAGCTGCTCGACTTAAGAGCTACTCGAGATAAGAGCTGGGAGAGGAGAGACATTTTTTTATTTTATTTTATCTATTACTTGGATTTGAGTTGCCTTTCTTTCTTTCTTTCTCTCTTTCTTTTTCTCTCTTGCTCTCTTGCTCTTTCATTCTTTTTTCTTTCTCTTTCTTTCTTTCTCTTTCTTTCTTTCTCTTTCTTTCTTTCTTTCTCTTTCTTTCTCTCCTTCCTTCCCTCCTTCCATTTCTTTCATTCTCCCTCTCTATTTTTATTTCTCTTTCATTTTCTTTCTTTCTCTCTTGCTTGCTTTCTTTCTTGCTCTTTTTCTTTCTCTCTTTTACCTTCCCTTCCTCTATTTCTTGCTTTCCTTTTCCTTCCTCCCTTCTTTCCTCCCTCTACAGGATTGGGTGGCAGTGAAGTTACTCTCCCCTTTCATAAGTTTCCTTGCTTCCTTCCTCTGTTCCTGTCCCTTCACCCTTTCTTTCTTCCTTCCTTTCTTTCTTTCCTTCCTTCCTTTCCTCCCTCCATTTCTTGCTTTCCTTTTCCTTCCTCCCTTCTTTCCTCCCTCTACAGGATTGGGTGGCAGTGAAGTTGAATAAATAACTACAGTTTAATGAATAAAAATAAAAGTTTGCCATGTTGATTGTTTTGGGTAAAAAGAGGAAGGGAAGGAAAGCTCTCAGCTTATCATCTTATTAATAAGTAAAGTTACATTTATTCTTGCAATGTCTTTTTGCATAATTTAGACTAACTTTGTGAGTTTTTTGAGGGCTGGAACCAATTAAAATTATTTACATTAATTCCTATGGGGAAAAGTCGTTCGAGATAAGAGCTGCTCGACTTAAGAGCGCAGGTCCGGAACGAATTAAACTCGTATCTCGAGGTACCACTGTAGTTACAAAACTAGTTAAACAAAAAAAGATATAATATGCCTACAAGGATCTCGTATTAAAGAAAATTAAAAGAAAAATCTAGAGTTTCCAACATTGGGCAAAGTATACATAGCGTCAGCAGATTTAAACAAAAAAAGAGGGGCTGTAATTTATGTAAAAAAGAAATAAAAACTAAAGAAATGTACAAGGACACAAAAGGAAGAATGTTAATAATAGAAGCAGAAATGGAGGAAAATATTTTGGTTGTAAATATATGTGCTCCCAATAAGAACCAAAAAGAATTTTACAAAATGAACATGCAAAAATAGTTCAAATGGAGTACCATAACAATATTTGTATAACTGGGGACTCCAATGGGATAGTAGATGGGGAAAAGGACCACGTGGGAGAGAAAGAGAAAAAAAATCAAGAAAATCAATGTTGCCAAAGACATTTTGGGATATGGTAGAAGAGTTTAATATGATAGATTTATGGGGGACATTTTATCCAACAAATAAGTGGTAAAGTATACTTACTTACTTACTTACTTACTTACTTACTTACTTACTTACTTACTTACTTACTATTTATCAAACAATTAAAGCAGCGTTTCCCAACCGGTGTGCCGCGGCACACTAGTGTGCCGCGAGACACAGCCAGGTGTGCCGTGAAGCCTAGGGAAGCTCCAGCTTGGCGGGGCGCTGCCGGTGCCGGACCGCCGGTGCCTCGGACCTGGAGCTCCCACTCGCAGCTGTCCCCCGGCTACTGCCTGATGCAGCTGTTTCCAGCGCTCTCCTGCTGGGCCCCAAAGAAGGAAGGCGGGAAAAAGGAGAGCTTCATTATTCGCGCCTCCTTTTTCCCACCTTCCTTCTTTGGGGCCCAGCAGGAAAGCGCTGGAAACAGCGGCATCTGGCAGTAGCCGGGGGACAGCTGCGAGCACCGTTCCTCGTAAGCTGCCCCCTCTCCTCCGCCACCGCCGCCTCCTCCTCCTTTCTTGGGGCACGATCTGCCCCCTCTCCTCCGCCACCGCTTCCTGCCTTGGGGCGAGCAATCCGGGAGTCCGGGATTGTGTGGCTTTGCGCCATGAAGAGAAAACGGCTGACTTTTCCCTGCTGCCCGAGCCGTTTTCTCTTCATGGCGCAAAGCCACACAGTCCTGGACTCCCGGATCGCTCGCTTCTCCGGTCAGCAAAGCCATCTGCCCAGGAAAGCGCCGCGCATTGAAAAAGTGCGATGCTTTTCCGGCAGCCGGCTTGCTGGCTGGAGAAGCGAGTGATCCGGGAGTCCGGGACTGTGGCTTTGCGCCATGAAGAGAAAACGGCAGCAGGGAAAAGTCAGCCGGGCTAACGGGAGGTGCCGCGTGGCTGGGCGCTGGGGACGTCTGGGAGGGCGAGGGGGCTGATCGCTGATGCCTCTTAGCTGCAGAGCCGGCTGGCGGAGGCGAAGACAACAGCCGCCGGCTCTCTCCCTCCACTCTCTCCGGCTCTTTCACTTTCTTTTTCTCTCTGTTGCCAGCGTGGGGAACGAGAGAGAAAGAGAGAGAGAGAAAAAGGAGGGGAGAGAGAATGAGAGAGAAAGAAAGCAAGAGAGAGAGAGAAAGAGAGGGGGGAAGGAGGGAGAGGGAAAGACATAGAGGGAGGGAAGGAGGGAGAGAGAAAGAGATCAAAAAAGAGAGGAAGAAAGAAAGAAAGAGGGATGGAGAGAGAGAAAGAAGGGAAGGAAGGGAGAGAAAGAGGGAGGGAGAAATAGAGTAAAATGGAGGAAGAGATTTTTTTTGTCCAAACTTTTCTTTAGCCCCCCCCCCCTCAGTGTTCCCCAGAATTTTGAAAATACGAATAATGTGCCGCGGCTCAAAAAAGGTTGGTAAACACTGAATTAAAGGATGATAATTTGTACAAATAAAACACTGGATAAGTAATGATAAAAAGTAATGATAGAAGACAATAGTCAGGGACGGTAGGCACAATGGTGCGCTTATGCATGCCCCTTACAGACCTCTTAGAAAGGGGGAGAAGTTGAGGTGGGCACCAGGCAGGACGGGGTGGAACGCAGTTCCACCGGTGGAAATGAAGCTGTGTGCCCAGCTCCAGCTGAACATTCCCCCTTCCATCCTTCACCTACTCCTCAGAACGTGGCAGGGAGACCAGCACTGGCAGGAGTTGCAGGGGGCCCATTTCCTCCCCCACCCTCTTTTCTCAACAGCTGATCAGCACCCGTTCACCTAGCTACCCAGCCTGAGGCAGGGGGTGACTTAGGAAGTAGGGCATAGGAAATTTGAAGAAAATTGTCACCCCAGAGAGCGACACTGATGAGGTTGTAAGCCGAGGACTTAACAGTTCATTTGAACGATGATGATCGTTCAAGCCACTCTCACGTGGTCACATGGCCGGCAAGCCACTCATACCCAGTCACATGGCCATCAAGCCACACCCACAAAATAAGCCACACCCACAGTGTGGCAGTAAAGTTTTTGGCTGCCCATTACTGGGAGAGGTCAATTGTAGATAGTCTAAGGTTAAAGGTTTTGGGGTTAGAAGTAGAAGTCAGGTAGTCAGGAAGTCAGGTAGTGATTACTCTATTGCTGAAGTCTTATTTTTTGCAGTCTAGTTTGGAGCGGTTGACATTTAGTTTAAATCTATTTTATGCTCGTGTGTTATTGCGGTTAAAGGTGAAGTAGTCGCTAACAGGTAGGACATTTTGGTATATGATTTTATGAACTATAGTTAAGTCGGAACGGAGATGTCGGAGTTGTAAGTTGTCTAATCAAAGAATTTCAAGTCTGGCAGAGTAAGGAATTTTGTTGTGAGAAGAGGAGTGAAGGACTCTTCTTGTGAAATATTTCTGGACACCCTCAATTGTGTTGATCTCAGATATGCAATATGGGTTCCATGCAGGTGAGCTGTATTCTAAGATGGGCCTGACAAATGTTTTGTAAGCTCTTGTTAGCAGTTCAATATTACCAGAGAAGAAGCTGCGAAGGATTAGGTTAACAAGTCTTAAAGCCTTTTTGGCAATGTTGTTGCAGTGGGCTCTAAGACTTGGATATGAGCACTCCAATGTCTTTGACAGAGACTAATGTTGGAAGTATTGCTTATTCCAATTAGAGAAAACCTAGAAATTAAAGGGACAACAGTTAGAAAAGAAACTTATAAGTTAGAAAAAGAAACTTATAAATTACAAGTCTTTGTGGATGACTTGATTTTCTTTTTAGAAGATCCCCATGAGCCAGGATTACATTTGATTAAAAAATTGGAAAATTGTGGCTTAATAGCTAGTCTTAAAATAAATAGAAAAAAATCAATAAATTTAACCAAAAAATATGACACTCCAACAACAAAGAATGTTAGAAGGAAATTTGAAATTACAAATAGCTATAAAGATAAAATATTAAGGCATTGGACTTCCGGTTGATTTTTTGCCTCTTCTTACAAACTATTTTCATCTTACAAACCCACCGCCACCTCCGGACTTCCATTGTCAGCAAAGCACCTGTTTTTGTGCTGCTGGGATTCCCCTGAGGCTCCCCTCCATGGGAAACCCCACCTCCGGACTTCCATGTTTTTGTGATGCTGGAGGGGAATCCCAGCAGTGCAAAAATGGGTGCTTTGCTGGCAAGGGAAGTCCGTAGGTGAGGTTTCCCAGCAAAGGGAGCATCAGTGAAATCACAGCATCGCAAAACACAGAGGTCTGTAGGTGGGGTTTCGAGGACTTCAGTGTTTTTGCGATGCTGCGATTTCACTGATGCTCCCTTCGCTGGGAAACCCCACCTCTGGACTTCCATTGCCAGTGAAGTGCCCGTTTCTGTGATGCTGGGATTCCCCTGCTGGGATTCCCTTGCAGCATCGCAAAAACACAAAAGTCCAGAGGTGGAGTTTCCCATGGAGGGGAGCCTCAGGGAAATCCCAGCAGCACGAAAACAGGTGCTTTGGCTGGCAAAAGAGGTGAATTTTGGGCTTGCACGCATTAATTGCTTTTCCATTGATTCCTATGGGAAACATTGTTTTGTCTTACAAACTTTTCATCTTAAGAACCTCGTCCTGGAACCAATTAAGTTTGTAAGACAAGGTATCACTGTATACTACTTAAAATTGTATTGTCCAGTTATGTGACAACTGGACTGAACCTGGACTGACTGACTGAAATCATCTTAACCAAAGTTCAGAAACGAAACTGGTTACTTATTTATTTAATAATTGAATAGTACAACCACTTAATCGATTTGATTAATTACTTAATAACTTAATAACTTAATTTAATAGCTGATATCTTTGACTTGAAAGGATTTAGATATATACAGTTCTGATATGGTATCTCTTTCTGTGATCTTCCTGTATATTTAATTCCTGTATATTTAATTCCAATTTAAACCTAAGAATTAATTTAATAGTTGGTGTCTGATATTATATATTAACCGTATATTGTATCTAAACATCATATTATCTTTTCCTCATATAATCCTAATTAATATAGTTAAGATTAATTGACATTCATATTTATTATTTTTTATACATTGGGTGGATAAAAGCAATGCTATTGTGATATCTTAGTTACATAGTTGCTTTATAAAGGGTTGATCAAGAATATTAAGCATATTTTACTTAAACGTAATTGAATCTAAACTACTTATCCAATTAATTTGTAATAGACTGAAATATCTGATTAATTAATTAATTCCATCAGTGATCGTTTAATACTTTGATTATATTTCATTGACTTGACTGATTATATAATTATAGATTATAGATTATAGATTGATTATATATTTAATATAGATTGATTATATTACTCCTTCTGAATCCATCTTCTATTAATCTATTTCTACTATCCTATTCTCTTGGATAATTAATTTATTCTTCAAAATAATCTTATTTTTTACTATATATCTTACCTTCTACTTTTGACTGTATTTTTTCTCTAACTTAAAAGTTGAATTGCCTTCAAAGAGAATATCGACTAACAAGGACCACTTTTGGAAAATATTCAAAATGTCCTTGACAAATCAGACAACACTAACGAAGACCTGGAAAAAGAATGTTCCACAACCGACAACACTGTCTTCCCAACGCTCATCTGAAACACAGCAGCGGCTCAATCCTCGCAACCACCACAGAGCATTACATTGGTCTCATTATTTGACATGATGACTAAAATGTAGGAATCCATTGACCGCAACTATGAAGCCATGTCCGCAAATATGGGAATAATGAAAGAGGACATAAAAAAAATACAGGATCATGTTGGCAATCTGGATGATTGAATGGAAAAGTTGGGTGACAAAATGGAAGACGTACATGGAATTTTGACTAACAATGACCAAAAAATTTAAAAAATAGAAGAGATTAATGAATGAATAGAGACTCGCCTGCAATTTGCGGAAGCAAGACATACATTAATAAGAATCTCAAAGAAGCGGTGATGAATCTGGAACTGGAGAAGTCAGCTTTCTTCCTCCAATTCCAAAATGTAACAGAATCAGATGACCAAGACCTCCCTCAAACAATGGCCGAAATTCTGGCAAAAATAACAGGAAAAATGACGCAAGAAATGATAGACCAAATGGATGAAATTTATCGAATTTCAACTTTGTTTGCAAGACGCCACAGATTGCTGAGAGGTCCATATCAGATTTACTAAAAGAAACACCCGAGATGAAATCTATCAAGTGTCAAAAGAAAATGTAGTTTCCCATAGGGGAAAAGATATCACTGTGCTGCGACAGATCCCTAGACGCATAAGAGAAAAACGCAAACCGTACTAATCCTTGGCAAATAAATTAAATAAAAACAAAGTTATGTTTAGGTGGTTGATGCCCGAAGGAATGTTGTTGACTCTATTGGATAAGAAATATAAAATCAATACCCCAGAAGATGCAAAAGATTTTTAGGAAGAACTGTTAAAAACACTTGAAGACCGATTTCTGAAAGAAGCCGACAGTAAAGATAAGATGAGCACGGAAGAACTAAGCTCAAATGACAACCCTCCAGACAAGGATGGTGATCTGAGACAAACTCAGGATGGCAACTTGAGACAAATACAAGACAATTATGAAAGACAGGGGCTGATCACAAGAGCAAAGGATGAAGCGAGAAAATAAAAATCATAACAACTTATCCACACCTATTCATGAAAATGGCACTACAATATTCTCAACCAATATAAATGTATTAAATTCAGACAGGAAGAGGAACAAAATTTTCCACAAATTATTAAATTACAATTTCCATATAACATGCCTACAAGAGACCCACATTGACAAAAAAGATAAAATGGTACTACTTCATCACCAGCCTTGGCGAACCCTTTATCTCCTCAGCACTTAGTTAAAAGAAGAGGAATAGCTATGTATATCAAAGCCCAATATATACCAAAACTCATCTACAATGACCTAAACAGTCAAATCTTATTGGTCCAGATAACCATTGGGAAAGAACAAATAACAATAATAGGAATTTATGCACCTTCCATCAAACAATCTACATTCTTCACAAAATTACATGAAAAATACTGGAAATGAATTTGTCTAACTTCATCATTATAGGCAATTTCAACGCCACACCAGACAAAATAAAAGATTACAAGAGTAACAAACAGCACCACCAAAGAAAAATACTCCCAACTACGTTTGATGATTTAGCTTATGAATTTTCCCTAAAAGACATGTGGAGATCACACTACCCAGACAAGATACAATACACTTTCTTTTCCCATTCCCACAAATCTTGGTCCCATATCAATATGGCTTGGTCTAATTCTTACATCACAAACCAAACAGCAGATATACAGATCTTACCTGGCTCCTGGGCTGACCACAATCCTATACTTCTAGCTCTTCAAAATCTGAATACCACAACATGACATAGATGGTCTATGAACCAGTCCATCATATATGAAAAACAATTTTAAAACCGTATAGAACATGAATTACCAACATTTTCCAGATCAATCGCAATGGATCTACATCCTTACAGACCGTCTGGGATACAGCAAAAGCCTACACCCATGGAATATATATTTCCCACCTGGCAAACTCTGGGGGGAAAAAAAGAAACTTAATAACCTCAATACAAAACTTCAAATTGCAGAAAGGACCCTCCAACAAAATCCAGATGACACAGTGACCTTAATTGAAACTAAATCCATAAGACATGAAATAAACTTTGTAACTCAGCAACAACTCACTGATAAAATCAAAACAGTAAAACAGATACACTTTGAATCAGCAAATAAAATGGGTCATTGGTTAGCCTTCAAATTGGCACAACAAAAAGCTGAAAAAACCATAGAAGCCCTAAAATCAAACACCGAAGAGAAGAAACAGATAATAAGACAATTCTATCAGGAACTATATGAAACAGATACAATAGATAACTGAAAAGTCTGAGGCAGTCGGTTCCAAAAAGTTTCTTTATTTGGTTCAGCTCTTATCGGAAAGTGACTTCAGCAAGGAACGCGACTGGGTTTTACACAGAGCCAGATGCTCCTTTTATACTCTTTAACTTCCCGCCTAAACCCAACTGTCAAATCTCAACCAATCAGAGACGCTCAACCAAATTCAACTATTTACAATGCTTCAGCATATTTAACACCCCTCCCTCCCTAGTTAAAAAAAACCATAGTTATACAGAAAGCCAGGTGACAAAATCATCCAATCGGCTCGGTCTGCGTGCAGTCCTCTCGGACCTGCGCAGATCATTTGAGTCTTGGTACTCGGCCAAAGAGGAGGTCGGTTCGCTCGTGTCTCCTTTGGGAACCCAGGGCCTCGGTTGTGGAATGGCTTCCAGTGTAGAGTTCGCGGGCACAACGCCGACCCTCGAGGACGCTGGCTCGGTATCGCTGGAAGAAGATCGTGGATTTGGTGAGTAGATTTGTATATCCATTTGATTCTGTTGTAAAGTTCGCTTGTTGGAATCCTCTGTAGGAAGCGAGGGTGAATAATCCAAGTTAGTGTCTCGGGTCATTTGGAAGTTCGGTACAGATGTTGACTCTTGGCGCTTTCGTAGACGGTCGATGTGCCTTTTCCACACTCGGCCATCGTCTAATTGTACATAGTATGTCTTTGGCACGGTTTGTTGTATTATAGTCCCTTTTAGCCAATTAAGTCCATCATCAAAATTCTTTGCAAATACAGTTTGACCCAAATACAAGTTTCTTTCAGGATTTACAATATTATTTTTGTTCTCACAATACAAGGGATGCAGTCTATCAATTGAGGACCTCAGTTTTCTCCCCATCAAAAGTTCAGCAGGACTTTTTTGAGTGGTAACATTTGGGGTAATGTGCTGAGTTAATAAAAATTGGTCAAGGTGTTCCTGCACTTCACCTGGTCTTGACCTGCGTAGAGCTTCTTTGGCTACGCGCACGTACCTCTCTACCAATCCATTAGCCCAAGGGGAGTAAGGAGATATGAGTGCATGCCTAATGCCTAATTGATCAAAAAACAATTCCATTTGCCTGGCAGTCAATTGAGGACCATTATCTGACACTAATATGTCAGGGCAGCCATGTGTGGCAAAAAGACAGCGCAGGGCCTTAATGGTGGCGCTAGTGGTGATGCTGCTCATGGCAATGATTTCTACCCATTTAGAGTAGGCATCCACAATTACTAAAAAGGATTGTGACCCAATTGGGCCTGCAAAATCTATATGAATCCTAGACCATGGTCCCTTCGGTTGTTCCCATTCTATTGGTGTTGTTCTGGGTGGGTTTGGCCTAGACTCTTGGCAGGGATCACAAGTGGCTACCCATTTCTCAATTTCTGAATTGAGCCCTGGCCATCATAAATGTCCTCTGGCCAAACTCTTCATTCGCACAATACCTGGGTGTCCCATATGCAATAATTCTAAAATTTTGTTCCTTAAGTTAAAGGGAATAATGACCCTGTCTCCCCACAAGAGACACCCTTTCAGATAAGACAATTCTAGTCGTTTGTTTTTGAGATCTTTCAAACAATCATCAAGGTTCTCATTAGGCCATCCCCTTAATACATAGTTGACTACTTTCTGTAATACCGGATCTTGTCTTGTGTGATCAGCTATTTCTTTAGCGGTAGTAATTGGGTTGTCCGCTAATTCTAAGATTAATACATCTGCAGCTGGGGCTGGGTCTTCTACTGCTAAGGTCATGGGGCACCTACTTAGGCCATCTGCGTGATTAATTTCTTTTCCTCCCTTATGTTTGAGTTCATAGTTATAAGCTGCTAAAAATATGGCCCACCTAATTAAACGTGGTGACATAAATGGAGGTGTGGGTTTATTTTGTGCTAAGAGTCCTAATAAAGGTTTATGATCTGTTATTAACTCAAACTTGCGCCCAAAAATATAATTGTGGAATTTCTTAACCCCAGCTACTAGGGCTAAAGCCTCTTTGTCTAATTGGCTATAATTTCATTCTGTGCTAGACAGTGTCCTTGAAAAATAAGCTATCGGGGCTTCTGTGTCATTTGGCAATATATGTGCCAAAATAGCTCCTACACCATACGGTGAAGCATCGCATGTTAATCTTACTGGTAGCAAGGTACTATATTGGACCACTACAATGTTTGATGATAAAAGGTTCTTTATTTTTGCAAAAGCTTCGTGCTCAGTTTTCCCCCAGGTCCAAGGTGTTCCCTTCTGTAGCAATTTGTGGAGAGGCTCGGCTGCTGTAGCTTTCTGTTTTAAGAAAACAGAATAGAAATTAAGAAGGCCCAGAAATGCCTGTAATTCAGTTTTGTTCTGGGGCTCGGGGGCTCCTCTTATGGCCCTTATCTTATCTGGGGTTGGATGAATGCCCTCTCCATCAATTCTGTAACCTAGAAACTCCACATTGTGGGTACCCCATACACATTTATCCGCTTTAATTCTAAGGCCCTTTTGCTGTAATCATTTTAAAACCTCCCTAATTCTCTGGTTTAATTGTAGTTGGCATTCTCCTGAAATTAAGATATCGTCAAAATATGGTATTGCCCCTTTTATTCCAGCTAGAAGCCTCTCCATTAAACTCCATTAAATTCCAGGGGCTACGCTCACCCCAAACTGAAACCTTGTGCATTTAAACGCACCCCTGTGTGTGACTATTGTTTGTGCGAGGGCGGTTGGCTCATCGACAGGCAACTGCTGGTATGCCTGGGCTAAATCGATTTTAGCAAATACTTTCCCTTCCCTCAGGGAGTGGAGCAATTGTTGGACCACCGGAATAGGGTAAGGGTGGTGTTGCAAGGCCTTATTAAGAGTTGACTTGTAGTCAGCGCAAACCCTCAATGAGCCATCAGGCTTTAAAGGAGTAACTATGGGGGTTTCCCAAGGGGCCTGGTCAACAGGGACCAGGATTATCCAGTTGCTGGTCCAGTTTTGGAAGTAGAGGCAGGGGAACTCTACGAGGTTTAAGTTGTAAAGGGGGAACTTTAGGGTCTAGGGAAAAAGATATAGGTGGGCCATTGTAGGAGCCCAAGGTGGAGCTAAAAACGTCAGAGAACTCCTGTAGAAAGTTAGGGGTTCTTTGTTCATCTAAATTGTGAATACTAGTAATCATAATCCCCAGGGGAGCCATCCATTGTAATCCCAAAAGGGAGTGCCTAGCTCCAGACACCACAATCAAAGGTAGCATACATTTTACAGTTTTAAATAGTACAGGTACATCAATCTTCCCCATAACAGAAATAACTCCCCCTTGAAAATCCTTAATCACAAGAGCAGTTGGTTCTAAGGCAGCCTGGGTAAGATCAGGCATGTATAACTTTCGTTTTTCCCAAGGAATTATGGTAAATCTAGACCCAGTGTCTAGTTCCATCTGGCACGGCTTCTCGTTAAGGAGCAGTGAAATCACAATTTTGTTCGAGTCTTTAGTTATAGTGCTATTAATTGAATGAGCAAAGTTACCTCGTGTGTAGTCTCGGTTGGTGTTTGCGTTGTTTCTGCGGCCAGGAAAACGATGATTGCGGTTGCCGCGTGGCTGGCCAGGCTGACCCTGAGGATGAGGAGGATGCTGGGCAGAGAAAGAGTCCTCTGGCATGGGGGCTCTGCAGGCCTCCGCGATATGCCCCCGTCGGTCGCATCAGCGGCAAACGGAATCCCGGAAAGGGCATTTCAGGCGCGGATGGTTCCCTCGGCAGCCGGAGCAGGGAAAAATGGGACAGGGCTGTCTCGGTGGTCTCGAAGTGTCATGTTTAAGCAGGAAACAGTTGTCTTCGGTGTTGGCCAGTAGACCTTGCTCATCTGATGACTTGGACTGGGAAGGCTGGGTGTCGATCTTTGCGATGACTTCCTTCTTGTCATTTTGCTTCAGTTCTTTGGCGGCCGCTTCGGAGATTTAAGCAGTTTGGGCTTTTCTTGATTACTGTTTGTAGGGATGGCTCATCTTCTGTGAGGAGCTTGTTTCTTACGGCTGCGTTCTTCATGCCGAATATCAAGGCATCGATGAGCCGGGCTTCAGGGTTGTCAAATTTGCACTTTGACAAGACGGTGCGAAGACGGGTCGCATATTGGTTTATGGATTCGGTGTCGAGCTGGCTCATTCTGGAGAATTGATGCCGGAAAACGATGGCCGGCTTGGTAGGCTTGAAATGGGCGGCGAGCTTGGACTTCAAGGCGTCCCAAGTCACAGAGTTTGCCGGCAACGGGTCTGTCAGCATCTGGGCAAGATCGTATAGTTTGGAGCTGCAATAATTAAGGAAAATGGCTCTCTTCCTGTAGCTGTCAGCATCCTTCATGCCCGCAGCTTCCAGGAAAATGTCGAATTTTGATATGTAGTTGTCCCAGGTGGATTTTTCTGGGTTGAAGAAGTCAGGAGCTCTTCCAACAGGCAGGTTGTCCATGGTGGGAGATCGTAGGTTTGACCGTCCGACGTCGCCAGTGAAAAGTCTGAGGCAGTCGGTTCCAAAAAGTTTCTTTATTTGGTTCAGCTCATATCAGAAAGTGACTTCAGTAAGGAACGTGACTGGGTTTTACGCAGAGCCAGACGCTCCTTTTATACTCTTTAACTTCCCGCCGAAACCCAACTGTCAAATCTCAACCAATCAGAGACGCTCAACCAAATTCAACTATTTACAATGCTTCAGCATATTTAACAATAACTGTGCAATCAGGGATTACCTACTCGAAAATGAAACCCTTACAATAACGGATGAAGAAAGCTCCAAATTAAACAAGAAAATTAGCTTAAAATCGCTATTACAAAACAGCAAAACAATAAAACTCTGGGACCTGATGGTATCGCTGCAGAATTTTACAAATATCACCAGGATTTATTAGAACCGATCATGCTAGAGATCTACAATGAAGCCCTCACCCAAGATAAACTACCTAAATCTTGGTCCAAAGCCTACATAACACTCATTCTGAAAGAAAACAAGGACAAAAAACACCTTGAAAATTACAGACCCATCTCACTATTAAACACCGATTATAAAATACTTTCTACAATAATAGCAGAACGCCTTAAAAAGATTTTAAATAATATTATTCATTCAGATCAAAATGGATTTTTATCGGCAAGAAATATAAGCTCTAACACAAGGACCATACTTAATACCCCTTGAATATTATGATAAAAAATCTGATAAACCAATGGCTCTTATATTCATAGACTTAAGAAAGGCTTTTGATTCCTTATATTGGCAATATTTCATAACCCAAACAGAACACATGAAATTCGGAGATAATTTTGTCAACTTAATCAAATCAATCTACTCACACCAGACTGCTAAAATACTTTTCATTAACCACAGCACAGAAAAAATAGCAATAACGAGAGGTGTCCGCCAGGGTTGCCCACTAGCACCTTTAATTTTCATAATCACAATAGAAACTCTATTAAAGAATATAAGAAATAACCCACAAATACAAGGAATTAAAATAAAAAGGGAACATTTTAAATTACAAGCATTGCAGATGACATCGTATTTATAATCCAAGATCCACTAGAATCAGCTCACATTTTGTTAGAGGAACTTCACAAATTTGGAGATATAACCGGTCTTAAAATTAACCTAGACAAAACTAAAATTATAACTAAAAACATGACAAAAGAACAAAATACCCTATTACAACAAACCCCTACCCTAAAAATAGTAAAAAAAAATTAAATATTGAGATATTTGGATTTCTTCAAATTGTAGTAGCCTAAAAAAAGACAATTTTGATAAACTAACACAAGATGTACAAAAAGACTTAACAAGATGGACAAAGCTAAAACTATCTTTGATGGGAAAGATTGCCACAATTAAATCGAACGTTTTCCCTAGATATCTATACTTATTTCAAGTAGCCCCTATTAAATTAAATAAATCCTTTTTTGAACACTTGCATAAGATAATTTGAAAATTCATTTGGTCAAAAAAAAGGCAAGAATAAAATTTAAAAATTTGCAGGACCATCGATCCAGATGAGGCTTTGGCCTCCCCAATTTCTACCTGTAATACCAAGCTACCATCTTAGTAAAGATCAAAGACTGAATAACCCTTCAAAACACATGATTACTGACTCTAGAGGGCTTTGACTTGCAGTCTGGGTGACACTCATTCTTAACGATGGATTTAAGTAAAATTCCAATCTACTTTAAGCACCATTATATAAGAAACGTGTTAATATCTACATGGTACCAGATTTTTAAAAATCACTATCTTGCAATCCCAAAATGGACATCTCCTAACAAATCACTTACCTATCCAACTGTCTTTTCCTCCTCTAAAATTTTAACCTACTCAAAACTATTTGACCATGACGACATTATGTTTTCAAAACAACAACTAGATGAAAATGGAATAATCCTAGACTGGTTTACCTATATACAGATAAATTCTAAATACAAGCAACATAAGAACACCCTTGGCTTTTGAAACACAAACCCCCTTGATTTAATCTTATTTGGTCCTACCTTAAAAATGATCTCTAAAATATATAGCTACTTGCTAAGACAAGATACCATTGAGGAACAAGCTAAGGGCTGTATGATCGCATGGGTTCAAAACTTTGGGTACACAATAAATCTCTCAGAATGGGAATTTTTTTTTACAGTTAATTATAAAATGACACTTGCGACATCGTATAAAGAAAACTTATTTAAAATGATTTGCAGGTGGCACCTTCTACTGGATAGACTCTCAAAAATGTACCCTAGTATACTCCCTACTTGCTGGAAATGCCAAAAAGTAGAAGGAACCTACTATCATCTATGGTGGACCTGTATATACGCTAAAAAATTCTGGTCAGAGGTTAAAAAAATCATAGACCAAGCCATATAGATAACAATTTTACCTAAACCAGAACTATTCTTGCATTTTCAGGCAAAAAGCCACAAAAGAAGATAGATACCTTATTATTCAAATTTTAACAGCTGCTAGAATTACCTATACCCAACATTGGAAACAGGAAAATATGTCCATTACCATAAATATTATCACAAAAATTATGCACTGTGCTGAATTGTCTAAAATGACGAAGGAACTACAAAATAAAAACAATTCAGAGTTCTACATTTACAAATTTACTCTTTCTTCTTCATCATATACACCTACCATACGACACAACTCAAAAGTCGTTAACCTAAAACTGCCTGCTACCTCGCATGCTTTTCCCTCTCCCCCCTCCCCTATTCAAATCTTACCTTCCTATACATCTCTCAGCACTTTCTTCACACCTTACCACATTAACCCAAACCATTTTTGAATTCGTATATATATCTGATTTGAAGTTATGTTATTATATTTGTATAAGCTCAACTTTGAATAGAAATGCTATTTCATTCCTACCGTCCTATCAGCTTGGCAAAACAAGATTATAAAATATTTATGAAGATGTTGGCAAATAGACTAGAAAATATTTTACCAAAAATAATTGAAGAGGATCAATATGGATTTGTGAAGGGAAGGAAAATAAGCGAACCAATTAGAAATGTAATAAATGTGATGCAACATGCTACCGTTACTAAAAGGAAATTGGGAATTTTGAAATTAGATGTTTATAAAGCTTTTGATAAAGTTAACCATAGCTATTTATACAAGCTATGTAACAAATTAAATATGGGGGATTTATAAAGGGAATGAAGCATATATAGTAATACTTCGTCTTACGAACTTAATTGGTTCTGGGAGGAGGTTCGTAAGGTGAAAAGTTCGTAAGATGAAACAATGTTTCCCATAGGAATCAATGGAAAAGCCAATAATGCATGCAAGCCCATTAGGAAAATCCAAAACATTAAGGCTTTAAAAAAAAAAAGCTGCGGGCAGACGAAGCTGAGGCGAACAGAGTGGGGGGAGGGACAGGGAGAGATGGCAAGAGGTGGCAGTCCCAACGAAGCAAGGCGAAAAGAGCCTCTCTTGAGCTCCATAGGTCTTTCCCTCCTGTTTTTGCCCACCCCATCTCCTCATTTTCCCCACACCTTTCTCCTCTTGAGCTCCATGAGTCCCTCCCATTTTTACCCACCCTGTCCTGCTCATTTTCCCCACACCTTTCTCCTCTTGAGCTCCATGAGTCCCTCCCATTTTTACCCACCCTGTCCTGCTCATTTTCCCCACACCTTTCTCCTCTTGAGCTCTATGGGTCCCTCCCGTTTTTACCCACCCCGTTCTGCTCATTTTCCCCACACCTTTCTCCTCTTGAGCTCCATGAGTCCCTCCCATTTTTACCTACCATGTCCTGCTCATTTTCCCCACACCTTTCTCCTCTTGAGCTTCATGAGTCCCTCCCATTTTTGCCCACCCTGTCCTGCTAATTTCCCCACCTTTCTCCTCTCTTGAGCTCCATGAGTCTTTTCTTCCCATTTTTTCCCACCCCACTCTCCTAATCTCCCCCACACCTTTCCCCTCCCTTGAGCTCCATGAGTCTTTTCTTCCTGTTTTTGTCCCCCCAACTCTGCCCGTTTTTGCGATCCAGGGATTCCCCTCCTGAGATTTCCCTACAGCATTGTGTTTTTGTGGAAGTCAGGAGGTGGGGTTTCCCATGGAGGGGAGCCCTGGGGGATCCCAGGATCGCAAAAACTTGAAACGAAAGTCTGGAGGCGGGCATCCCAGCGGCTATGGCAGGTTCGTAAGGTGAAAAAAGTTCGTAAGAAGAGGCAAAAAAATTCCAAACCCTGGGTTCGTATCTCGAAAAGTTCGTATGATGAGGGGTTCGTATCACGAGGTACCACTGTATAAGGGTGAATGGACAAAGAATGCAGAGAATTAAAATACTAAATGGCACCAAGCACAGATGTCCTTTATCTCCAATGTTATTTGTAATAGCAATAGAGACATTAGCTAATAAGACAAGATAGCACTTGGGCAGGATATAAAATAGGGGAATTAGAAATGAAACTAAACCTATTTGCAGATGATGCAATTATATTAACCCACACCCCAATGGAAAATGATCAAAGGTATAAGAAATATTTTACAAGAGTTTAAACAGGAATCAGGATTGTCGGTCAATATGGAAAAATCAGAGATTATGTGTTTAAACACAGGTCCGAGAGAGCAGATATAAATTAGGAAAGAATCAGGGTTGAAGTTAGGATTAAAGAAAATTAAATATCTGGGAATTTGGTTATTAAGAAACCCAGCGAAAATTGAGGAGGTGAATTATAGATTAATATGGAGGAAAATGCTGAAACAGATGAGGAGCTGGAAAGAGAAAAAGCTAAGGAGAATCTCTAAAATAAGAGCCTTGAAAATGACGATAGTTCCCAAAATGATGTACCTGTTTCAGGTACTGTAAGGGGGGCTATCAGCATCCAGGTTTAGAGAGTGGGATAAAAAACTTAATTATTGGGTTGAAGAAGATAAGAGACCAAGAATAAGGAAAAAGTGGTTAATAGTGAATGAAAAAGAGGGTGGGTGAGGAATTTCTTGTTTGGAGTTGTATAGGGAGGCATTTCAAATTGAAAGATTAATGGAGCTGCAATTATTTGAAAATAAATGGTTGAAACTGGAAAAACAGATCAATGGGATGAAGAATAGAGAATTAATTTTTATAAAGTGGAATGGGAGCAACTTAGATAAATTAATAGGTCCCATGACCTATTATTTAAAGACAAGTAAAGCAATGGGTCCAGATGCCATCCACCCCAGAGTTCTTAAAGAATTCAGATTTGTCATTGCTACCCCCCTGACTGATTTGTTTAACCAATCCCTGTTAACAGGAGATATTCCTGAGGATTGGAGAATGGCCAGTGTTGTGCCAATCCACAAGAAGGGCAGTAGAGAGGAAGCTGGTAATTACAGGCCAGTTAGTTTGACATCAGTTGTAGTTAAAATAATGGAAACTCTACTCAAAAAGAGGATAAATCAGCACCTAAAAAATAATATCTTATTGGACCCAAATCAGCATGGTTTTACTGAAGGCAAATCATGTCAGACTAATCTCATTGATTTCAGGTTACAAGCGGTGTGCCACAAGGGTCTGTTCTGGGTCCTATTCTTTTGAATATGTTTATGAGTGACATAGGGGAAAGTTTGGTAGGGAAGATTTGCCTATTTGCCGATGACTCTAAAGTGTGCAATAGGTTTGATATTCCTGGAGGCATTTGTAATATAGTAAATGATTTAGCTTTACTAGATAAATGGTCAAAGCAATGGAAACTGCAGTTTAATGTTTCCAAATGTAAAATAATGCACTTGGGGAAAAGGAATCCTCAATCTGAGTATTGTATTGGCAGTTCGGTGTTAGCAAAAACTTCAGAAGAGAAGGATTTAGGGGTAGTGATATCTGACAGTCTCAAAATGGGTGAGCAGTGTGGTCAGGCAAGGAAAAGCAAGTAGGATGCTTGGCTGCATAGCTAGAGGTATAACAAGCAGGAAGAGGGAGATTGTGATCCCGCTATATAGAGCGCTGGTGAGACCAAATTTGGAATACTGTGTTCAGTTCTGGAGACCTCACCTACAAAAAGATATTGACAAAATTGAACGGGTCCAAAGACAGGCTACAAGAATGGTGAAAGAATGGTAAAATGTATCAGGAAAGACTTAATGAACTCAATCTGTATAGTCTGGAGGACAGAAGGAAAAGGGGGGACATGATCGAAACATTTAAATATGTTAAAGGGTTAAATAAGGTTCAGGAAGGAAGTGTTTTTAATAGGAAAGTGAACATAAGAACAAGGGGACACAATCTGAAGTTGTTTGTTTGTATTGATTTGATTTGATTTGATTTGATTTGATTTGATTTGATTTGATTTGATTTGATTTGATTTGATTTGATTTGATTTGATTTGATTTGATTTGATTTGATTTGATTTGATTTGATTTGATTTGATTTGATTTGATTTGATTTGATTTGATTTGATTTGATTTGATTTGATTTGATTTGATTTGATTTGATTTGATTTGATTTGATTTGATTTGATTTGATTTGATTTGATTTGATTTGATTTGATTTGATTTGAATGCCGCCTCTCTCCGGAGACTCGGGGCGGCTAACAGCAATAATAAAACAGCATATAATAATAATCCAATACTAAAAACAATTAAAAACCCATTATTATAAAAAAACCAAACATACATACAGACATACCATGCATAAAATTGTAAAGGCCTAGGGGGAAAGGGGGAAAGAGTATCTCAATTCCCCCATGCCTGGTGGCAGAGGTGGGTTTTAAGTAGCTTACGAAAGGCAAGGATGGTGGGAGCAATTCTAATCTCTGGGGGGAGTTGGTTCCAGAGGGCCGGGGCCGCCACAGAGAAGGCTCTTCCCCTGGGTCCTGCCAAGCGACATTGTTTAGTTTACGGGACCCGGAGAAGACCCACTCTGTGGGACCTAACTAGTCGCTGGGATTCGTGCAGCAGATGGCGGTCCCAGAGATAATCTGGTCCGGTGCCATGAAGGGCTTTATAGGTCATAACCAACACTTTGAATTGTGACCGGAAAATGATTGGCAACCAATGCAGACTGCGGAGCGTTGGTGTAACATAGGCATATTTGGGAAAGCCCATGATTGCTCTCGCAGCTGCATTCTGCACAATCTGAAGTTTCCGAACACTTTTCAAAGGTAGCCCCATGTAGAGAGCGTTACAGTAGTCGAGCCTCGAGGTGATGAGGGCATGAGTGACTGTGAGCAGTGACTCCCGGTCCAAATAGGGTCGCAACTGGTGCACCAGGCGAACCTGGGCGAACGCCCCCCTCACCACAGCTGAAAGATGTTTCTCTAATGTGAGCTGTGGATCGAGGAGGACGCCCAAGTTGCGAACCCTCTCTGAGGGGGTCAATGATTCTCCCCCCATGGTAATGGACGGACAGATGGAATTGTCCTTGGGAGTTGGGGGAAAGATCAAAAGCAACATGAGAAAATATTATTTTACTGAAAGAGTGATCGATCCTTGGAACAAACTTCCAGCAGACGTGGCTGGTAATTCCACAGTAACTGAATTTAAACATGCCTGGGATAAACATATATCCAGCCTAAGATAAAAATACAGGAAATAGTATAAGGGCAGACTAGATGGACCATGAGGTCTTTTTCTGCTGTCAGTCCTCTATGTTTCTATGAAAGGGACTATGGAAATTTGGAAAAAATGGCAGGGGAAAATGGGATTATATAAATTAAAACTGTCATCGCTTTATGTAATAAATAGAGATAACGAAACAAATTTAAATAGGGTTATAGGAGAGTTGAAGGGAAGAGTGATAATTAAGATAGAACAGTTATATGAGAAGGGTGGGAGGTCAAGTAGAAATCATATAGAATGGTGGTTGGGTAAGGGAAGATGGCTACAAACAAATGCAATATGTAAATATCTGAATGAAAGGGAGAATAAAGAAGCACTATTTAGGGAGGAGATAGAGTTTGAGAAAATAATAAGAGAAAAAACTGAGGGTACAAAGACGCAAGCAAGCAATATATATAAGACATTAGTGCAGTCAGATGGGGATGTGATCCAAGGATTGACTAAATGGTGGCAGAGTGAATTTCAAGTAGATATGCAAGAGATGAAAAATATAGTGGAGAATATAAGGAAAACTAAGAATACAAGAGTTAGGGAAATGAGAAGGAAAATATTAAATGAGTGGTATTATACACCCGTTCAACTTGCACACTTTCAGCAAAATGTTAAAGGCATTTGTTGACATGGATGCCAAGATAAAGGAGTGTTTATGCATATGCTTTGGGAATGCCCAATAGTGTAGAATTTTTGGCAAAAAGTGCAAGAGGATATTAATAGGATATTAAATATAAGATGGATAATTACTAAGGGAATGGCAGTATTCGTTAAAAGTAATGAGATGGGAGAATTCAGAAAAATAAAACAAGCAGCGATAGAAAGCGCTCAGGTGGTAATAGTCTTTTTTTGGAAGGACGTGACAAAATGGATAATGCAAAATTGGTACAGGTACATGGTGGACCACATTCAATTTGAGATTATGGACAAAAGGATGAATTTGACTAATGAAACTGATTTGCGACAACTGATGGAGCGATGGGACAAGGTAAGACAATACATGGTGAGTAGGATCCGAGACCAAGCTATAAGAAACAAGTTGTAAGTAAATATTTCGCTCTTGGGTTAAAGTGATTTATAGAAGAAACACCCCTGATTGGTGGGGGGGTACGGATGTTTGTCTGGTGGTGAGCACAATCACTGAGCACTTGTTATATGTTGTGTGTGTGTTTTTATATTATAAAATCAATAAAAATATTTTTTTTAAAAAGAGATGCTATTTCTTTATGTATAGTTTATTATTCTACCTTATTATGTATAGTTTCTTATGTTATCCCGTTATGTGTTTTATGCTTTTTTTTCTGTATATTTTCGGCTTTCCCCTCTTTTTCCTCCCCCTCTTTTCCCTCCTTTTTAAAAAAATGCAATAAACTTTTTTCTAAAAAAAATTTTAAGGCATTTATTTAACAAATAAGTGTTCAACAATAAGAGAGAACGATCATAAAAATGATAGAACAAATAGATTTAGATCTTTAAAAATTGAGAAGTTTACAGTTATCTCTGCTAGGTCAGATAGCTATAATTAAGATGAACATTCTCCCTAAATTATTAAATTTATTTCAAGTGATCCCACTTAAATTAAATATTTTTTTTGTAAATTTAGATAAAATGACAAAAAAAATATTTGGCAAATAAACACCCCTGAGAATTAAAAAAATGATTTGCAGGATGATAAAAGTAGGGCAGATTTCTGTCTTTCAGATTGGAAGCTATATCAAACTGCTGCAATACTAGCTTGGGTCAGAGAATGGGTGAATTTGGATAACAATAGAATACTGGCATTAGAAACAGGTTAGTATTCCTTTCTATGGAGTAAGGAGAAAATCCCAATGTACAGTGGTATCTCTACCTAAGAACGCCTCTACTTAAGAACATTTCTAGATAAGAACCAGGTGTTCAAGATTTTTCTGCCTCTTCTTAAGAATCATTTTCTACTTAAGAACCCGAGGCCAGAAAAATTTCCCAGGAATCTGGGAAACCGGGACAAGTGCCATGGCCTCGGTGAAGGTTTGGAGACCCCTGGGGTAGGAGTGCAAGGGTCTTCAAACCTGGCGTGTTTAAGACTTGTGACTGAAGGAGGAATTCTGGGAGTTGAAGTCCACAAGTCTTGAAGCTGTCAAGTTTGAAGACCCCTGGGTTAGGGGTGCAAGAGTTTTCAAACCTGGCATTTCTGTGCTAGCATAACTGAAGGAGGAATCCTGGCAGTTGAAGTCTACAAGTCTTGAAGCTGTCAAGTTTGAACTTTGTAAAAAGTGTACATGTTTTTTTAAAAGTGTACATGTTTTTTTTTTAAAGTATTCTGTTACACTAGTATTTTATTAAACAATATAATACTACACCATTTGGTTTAGAATACTTTTTTCCTTGTTTTCCTCCTCTAAAATCTAGTTGCGTCTTATACATCAGTGCATTTTATACACCGAAAATACGGTATATTTTATATATACAGACTATATACTACAGACCATATTGGTGTGAGAGAGGCTTAAAATTCTTGATTCTTTTAAAAATCTTAATATCCTGAATTACACAGATTATAATTTTGTATTTTAATATTTTGCATTGTGAGTTAAAGTCCCAGGGTTCCTTAGCCAGTCATGCTATTTCATGAAGTATGGTCATGGCTGATGCCATTCAGGACTATATTGCATACAAGAAATGATGATAGCTAAAAGTTAAATCGTATTTTCTCTTTATGCATTCCATTGCCAGAGAGACTTGAAGCTGTCACCACTAATAACGACCTTTAGTTCAAATAAAAGATTTATTGACACACCATATAAAGCTGATTTTTAACGATTATTTAAAGACTAGACTCTTTATTTACTGCAGTAGCAGAATTGCACTGGATCCCGCTAGCACTCAGAGCCACAGGGCGAGCACACGTCACCGCTCCATCTTAGCAGTCCACCTCTATCCACATCCCTATAGCAATGGATTCATCCCGAGTCATACAGCCACCCACCCACCCCAACCTGTTGTATCCTTCTGTGCGTAACGGCTTATTGTCAGGGTTGCTGCCATTCGGAAACAATCTTGCAGAACCCTCCGGAGAAGAGCCCAGCTTTGGGCTCCGAGGAGACACCGTCCCACCCACCTGACAATGGGTCCCAGTTGCAGAATGTGAAGCAGTAATACCAGCGGCCTGTCCCGACTGAGGTCGCGGTGGATGAAGACGAGGCTGAGCTGGACCAGGATGCAAGGCAAGAGAGCGAAGAGGAGGGTTAGCGACTGCCAAATGCGGTCTCCCGCCGAGCTGTAGGTGCTACTCAGGTACAAGGCGATAGCCGTCTCGGCTACAAATAAGAATAGCGAAACGAGGACGGAGCCGGGGAATTTCATCGTTCCTTTTTCGCTCCTTTTTCGTGGCCTTCTCGGCAGGCCAACCGGCGGCTCAGGAGGCTGCAAGGGAAGGCGGATGCCGCGGCTGGGAGACCCACAGCGGAGGCCTCCTGACGCCCATCTCCGTCTTCTGTGGCGCTTCAGTTTCTTGGGCCAAGAGAGGCGACGGGCGCCTGCAATGCATGGCCGCTAGGTGTCAGGAATGAGCGGGCTGCATACACACCAAGAGCTGGACGTCTTGGTCCGGTTTCCTCGGCTCAGGGATGAACAGAGGAGCCCCTCTGATTGCAGCTCGACTTGTCTCTTAACTCCCGGAATTGGGAAATCTTGGAATCTCTACACTGGATACAAAGATGCAGGTATCCCATATATGGTGAAGTTTGGCCCTACCTCAAATCAAGCACAGATATACTGTACCCGATGTTAGTTTGTACGGGCAAAGGAATGGGTGGCTTGAATGTTAAAGCCTTTTGATTTTACTCTGAATGTTACTCTCATCAAACAGCAGTCACTAATAAAGCCTTGTCCAGCCAAATACATCACAAATGTCTAAGCACCTATTACGAATTAGACTATCCATTCTATTCTATTCAACCTCAAACTGTCTAGTGTGGACCTCACCCCATTCTTAGAGGTCGGTAAAGATGGCTTGCATGAGCATGCCTGCCGTCCCTGTCTTATTGTCTTCATTTAATGATTGTTTTTATGTATATTAATTGGATTGATCTTATTACTGTTTTTTTGTATAAGTTGTGAGGCGCCCCGAGTCCTCGGAGAGGGGCGGCATACAAATCCAATTAAATAATAAATATATTTATCTGTACGTATTTACTTTGTTTATGTTTATATCTATACCTGCTATCTTGTTCATGTTTGATTAATTAATTAACTAATTAATTAATAGGGGAGAATGTTTTTAGAAAGGTTGTGGTGTAGATGCTCAATGACAAAATTGAACCAGTGATAATTGCCCCCCATTTCATGGTGGTAAAAGTCTAACAACTATGTACTGAGATTGGGTTGGCCACTCAGCATTCATCTAAATTGTGTTAAGAAAAGGTGGTTGTAGGTTATTGTCAATTATTGCCAATGATATGGAAAACCTATCTTGTCAATAAAGCATCTCATTCTTCTGTCCTGTTTAAGTCTAAAGGTTACCTGCTCTACTCTCTGTATATCTAGGGCTTAATGTTAAATTAAAAAAATATTGCCAGTATAGTAGTTTCAACACTTTATTTCAAAATGTATTACTTTTGCATTATAAATTAGAGAAACATATTAGAGAATATGATGCTTTTTTAGATTTTTAAAATGGTAATCAAATAGTGGTTTAAAATAACACATTCCCTCCACCAATTGATGTTATTCATATTTCTTGACCCTAGTTTTATAATAATTTCTCTTTAACAAGAAAAAGAAGAAAAAAAGGGAACAAATTACGTATCTTCCAATATTCCCATTCATATTAACTACATCTTAAATTTTATATAAGCATGACATTAGTATTACAGGGGTCAAAATTATATCAATTCAAAGGGGGAAATCCAAATCATTTTTCTCATACTAGTTAAAATATAATGTTCATATCTCAATTAACCTAATTAATAATTCCTTTTAAAAGCTAAAATAAAGGGAAAAAAGAGAGAAGAGAAGAAAAGATTTTCTTTCTTTCTCTTTCCTTCCATATCTCTTGTAAAACTGATATAATCATCATACCCTACTCCATATATACACACATATTTACAATAGCATAGTAATAAAATTTATACATAAATATATATTATATTCTACTATTGGTTATCTAAATAGATAGCATATTACAGCTTTTTTTGAGAGATTTATACATATATATATATATATATATATACTGTATATACAGTATATATATATACAGTATATATATATACAGTATATATATATACAGTATATATATATATATATATATATATATGTCACATGTTTAAGCTGAATTTGAAAATTAAGGGATATATATATATATATATATTCAATAACAATAGTATTTACTTGTACAAGCCTAGAAACTGATTAAGTATAACTGATAATTAAATATAGTAAGTTACTTAAGAATACATTAGTTTTCTGTTTAAATTGCTTTATTTATGCTTTATTTATGCTTTATCTTATGATGAATTTTGAAAAATGATTACTTGAATGATTACTTAGAAAAATTAATTAATAGTCTATCTGCTACGTATTCTATCTACCTACCTATTTACTTACCTCTTTACCTCTTTACCTTCACTTACTTTAAAATAAGAATCCTACTCTAACCGCTTAAAGGATTTTTAAAGGACTTTTGATATATTCCTCTTAATGAACTACTGATTTTTTCTTTATTAAAAAAAACAACTATATATATCTATATGCTAAATTCTTACTTAGCTATCATTGGCTAGTTTTGAAGTACCTATTTCTTTTCCTTCCTTTTTTGATTTACTTTACCCGTCTTAAGTTTGTTTGAATCAATTTTCTGAACTCTTGCGTTAATGATTAGATTGCTATAGAATTAAATTGATACGTTTGTTATAATATAACTTAAAGGACCTGTTAATTTCTTCGATTGTAATAATTGGAAAGTTTGAATATAACAAATTTCTCTTCCTAATTTTCTATCTCCTCTTCCTCCTACTTTTTATTCTTATTTCTATCTTTAAGAAGCATGTTAGAACCTGCACTATAAATAACAATATTAGAAAAATAAGAATATCTATACTATCAATTCCCTATTATAGTTATACTATCCTTAGAACAAGATCTAGACTATCCTTATATTTCAAATTGTGGAAGGGATGGCAAAAGATTTATCTAAGTGGGATAGGTGGTGGAATTAAATCAGAATGACAAGCCTGTCTAACCTATCTAGGCTTGGATCGGGAAGGAGAGCGATAAACCAATCCACTTCCGCTATCCCTAGCCCCTCCACACAGAGATCCTTAGAGGATGTGTTGCCCAGGGAAAGATCCAATTCTTTTAAAGATCTACAACAAATGTTGTTACAAATGCAAGATATGATGACTAAAAATCATGACGATATTAAAAAAGAAATTGGAGAAGTAAGGAATGACATGACTGAATTAAAAGAGAGACTGCAAAACATGGATAACAAGCACGAAGTGTTTCAACAACAAATCCTTAAACACAAACAGAAAATTCAGGAATTAGAAGACAGACTAGAACAAGATCATGGAAGAAATAAACAATAAACTAGTCCAGACAAACAGGGACCTAGAAAATATGACAATTCAGCTCGAAATGGAGAAAGCAAACCACTATCTCCGATTTCAAAATTTAAAGGAGGAAAAGAGTGAGGACCTTCCAGTTATAATGGCGGACATCCTATCTAAAGCCCTGGGAACCAAGAAAGAAGAAATGCTCAATGAGCTAGATGAAATATACAGAATAAATACTAGCTACGCCAGGTGCCATAATCTCCCAAAAGAAGTGCATATTAAATTAATTAAAAAATCAGTCAGAGACAAAATTCTCCACAGGGCCCAAGAAGACCCTATAGAATACAAGAGGAGACATTTGCTTATTTATTTATTTATTTATTTATTTATTTATTCATTTATTTATTTATTTATTTATTTATTTGATTTGTATGCCGCCCCCCTCCGTAGACCCGGGGCGGCTCACAACAGCAATAAAACAATTCATGACAAATCTAATAATTTAAAAACATTTTTAAAAACCCGTTATTAAGCAGACATACACACAAACATACCATACATAAATTGTATACCTGGTGGCAAAGGTGGGTTTTAAGGAGTTTACGAAAGGCAAGGAGGGTGGGGTCAGTTATAATCTCTGGGGGAAACTGGTTCCAGAGAGTCAGGGCCGCCACAGAGAAGGGTCTTCCCCTGGGACCCGGAGAAGGCCAACTCTGTGGGACCTAAATCAGTTGCTGGGATTCGTGCAGCAGAAGGTGGTCCCGGAGATATTCTGGTCTGATGCCATGAAGGGCTTTATAGGTCATTACCAACACTTTGAATTGTGACCGGAAATTGATCGGCAACCAATGCAGACTGCGGAGTGTTGGTGTAACATGGGCATACCTGGGGAAGCCCATGATTGCTCTCGCAGCTGCATTCTGCACGATCTGACATTTCCGAACACTTTTCAAAGGTAGCCCCATGTAGAGAGCATTACAGTAGTCGAATCGTGAGGTGATGAGGGCATGAGTGACTGTGAGTAGTGAGTCCCAGTCCAGATAGGGCTGCAACTGGTGCACCAGGCCAACCTGGGCAAACATTCCCTTCGCCACAGCTGAAAGATGGTTCTCTAATGTCAGCTGTGAATCGAGGAGGATGCCCAAGTTGCTGACCCTCTCTGAGGGGGTCAATAATTCCTCCCCCAGGGTTATGGATGGACAGATGGAATTGTCCTCAAGAGGCAGAACCCACAGCCACTCCGTCTTACCTGGGTTGAGTTTGAGTCTGTTGACACCCATCCAGACCCCAACAGCCTCCAGGCACCGGCACATCACTTCCACTGCTTCGTTGACTGGACATGGGGTGGAGATGTATAACTGATTATCATCTGCATACTGATGATACCTCACCCCATGCCTCTGGATGATCTCACCCAGCAGTTTCATGTAGATATTAAATAGCAGGGGGGAGAGGACCGACCCCTGAGGCACCCCACAAGGGAGTAACCTTGAGGTCGACCTCTGACTCCCCACTAACACTGACTAAAACCGACCGGAGAGGTAGGAGGAGAACCACTGAAGAACAGTGCCTCCCACCAGTGTTCCCTCTAATTTTTTTGGGGGGGGGCGAAAAGTATAGTGTCTGGGCGGCAGTCCCTTTGGGACTGGGCGGCACAGAAATAATAAACAAACAAACAAACAAACAAACAAACAAATAAAAAACCCACCCTGTTTTGCCTCAGAGAATTTCAAAATAAAATACTGTACTGTGTGTCTATAACAGTGAGCTCATAATAGGGCAACTCTATCAATATCAAAATGCCACTTAAATAGTTGAGCTAGTTTCAAACTAGATTTTGATTTTCTTTCTCTCTTCCTTACTCCCATTCTTTTTCTTTCTCTTTTCCTTCCTCTCTTTTTTCTATCTGTTTCTCTCTCTTCCTCTCTTCCTCTCTTCCTCTCTCTCTCCTTCCCTCTCACTCTTTCCCTCTCGGCTTCTGGGCAGGTTTGAAAAACTCTGAGTTGATGATGATTTTTAAGTGAGCGATTGCTCACTGCTCAGCTTAGAGGGAACTATGCCTCCCACTCCCAACCCCTCCAGCCGACGCAGAAGGATAGCATGGTTGATTAGTGATCTTGAAGCAAGTCCCAAAACGCGTTAGAGATCTACGCAAACCATATGCCTTTCTGTCTGCCAAACTAACCAGACACAATATTTAATTTTAGGTGGCTAGTCCCAGAAGGAATTCTGGTGACATGGCAAGACAAGAAAATAAAAATTGACTCTTTAATATTTTTTTCAGTCTTTCTGCTATAATTGACATGTATAATTTGTAGTCTACATTCAGCAAAGATATTGGTCTGTAATTTTTAATGTGATCTGCATCTGTTCCTTCTTTGTGTATCAATGTTATAGTGGCTTCTTGCCATGATGGAGGGCATGTAGCATTTTTTAGCATATTATTGTAAATTTCTAATAATAGTTCTCCTGTTATATGTAGTGTTGCTTTGTAGAATTCAATTGGCAGACCATCTGGTCCAGGGGTTTTGTTATTGTTCTGTTCCATGATTGCCTTTTCTAACTCTTCTTTGGTTATCTCTTTATTTAGCATTTCTTTATCTTCTTTGATTATAGGTTTGATTTTGAATCAAATTAGAGCGAATCCACAAATACAAGGCACCAAGATTAAACAACAAATTTACAAAATGCAGGCATTCACAGATGACTTAGTTTTTTTTCTAGAAGAGCCAAACAATTCAATGTTACACCTATTAAAAGAATTGGAAACATACGGTAATGTGGCTGGTCTTAAAATAAATAGGAATAAAACCAAAATACTAACTAAAAACTGTAAACAAGATTAAACTATGATATTAATAGAAAAAAATGGATTTCAAATAGAAAAAAATATTAAGTACTTAGGAATCTGGTTCACATCGAGATATTCATCTTTAAAAGAATTAAATTACATGAAACTATTAAATAAAACTAAAGAAGAGTTAGAAAAATGGTCCAAATTGAATTATCTTTAATGGGAAGGATCAACACCATAAAATCCAATATACTTCCAAGATGGCTTTATCTTTTTCAAACAGCACCAATACAATTAGATAATATTTTTTTTTTCAAATATAAACAGAATAATTTCAAATTTTATTTGGCATAACAAAAAACCAAGGACAAACTTTAAAACATTGCAGGACTTAAGAGTGAGAGGAGGTTTTGGCCTCCAGAACTTAGAATTATACTATCAGGCAGTCAAATTATTATGGATCAAAGAATGGATCAATTTAGAAAATACTAGAATTCTAACAATGGAAGGTTACAATATCAATGAAGGTTGGCATGCGCATTTGTGAGAAAGGGAACACATAAAACATTCACATTTCAGACAGCACCAGATTCAGAACACCTTACTGGAACACTGGTGGAAAATAAGGAAAAAACATTATAGAGAAGTGCCTAGATGGCTATCTACACTGGAAGCCCAAATACGTCCGAACAAATAACCCAAAATCAAATAATAACATATGAAGATCTTTTAGATTCCAAGGGAAGCATAAAAACAAGAGAAAAACTCAAAAATGAAGGTATAGAAATAGATTGGTTAGCATACTATCAAATACAAAGTAGATACAAAAAAGATTTAATAGAATATGGAATATGCAAAAAAACCCAATGAAATAGATAAAATTCTAACAGGTCCAGATAAAAAATGTATTACTAAAATGTATAATTATTTATTAAATTATGAAAATATAGAAGAAATAGTCAAACATAACATGACAAATTTTGGTTACTCAATTCAATTAGATAATTGGGAAAAATTATGGAAAGTAAATTATAAGATGACATTATCTATACCATATAAAGAAAACCTATACAAAATGTTTTACTGATGGCATTACGCCCCAGCACGCTTAGCTAAAATACACCCAAGTATAAGTAATAAATGCTGGAAGTGCAAAACAGCCATATGAACATATTATCACATCTGGTGGTTATGCCGGGAAGCAAGAAAATTTTGGATTAGAACACAGAGCTGGCTGGAAGAAATATTGGAATATAAATTAGAAACAAAACCAGAAATGTATTTATTAGGAATAATCAGAGGTCAACACAGCAAAGAAGACTATTATTTAATAACACACATACTAACATCAGCTAGATTGGTATTCACACAAAATTGGAAACAAGAAAATGCACCAAATGAAGAGATGGTGATCAAGAAAATGTTAGACTGTGCTAAATTAAGTAAATTAACGTATGAATTACAGGATAAACAAAATAAGAACTACTACAGTGGGAGAAACTGTATAACTGGATAGAAAAAAAAATAAGAAAAGGAATTAGTATTAAGGAAATATAATGTAAAAAAACCCAGAATTGTAAAATATTAATTATTATGTATATAGATAAGTATAAATGTTTAATGTTGTTTGTATGTTTGTCGGTATAAAATAAAATAAATAAATAAATTTTAAAAATTGACTCAATTGATTAGACAGAAGACTTCTATGACTGATCACTAGATACAAGAAACCAAACTGAAGTAAGAGATCCCCCTACTACAACAGAACGACTAGAAGGACAGGAATGGTACAAACAAAACGAGATAACTGATAAGGAAAAAAAAGTTGATAGAATAGATGGCCACTCAGAAGGTCCAAAAGAAATTAGAAGTACAAGAGCAATAGACCCAAATATAGATAACAAAAATACTATCCCATCAAAAAAGACAAACTTGGGAATTGAAATCTACTCCGCTAACATAAATTCACCAAATAAAAGAAATAACGTTTTTAATAAATTAGCCAAGAGTAATTTAGACATAATTGCTCTACAAGAGGTCCATGTAAAAAAATAAATTTGAACACTTGCTTAAAAGAGACAAATTGGGAAATCTGTTCTCATCATTAGCACATGAAAAAAAGAGAGGAGTGATCTTCTTTATTAATCCTAATATTCAAGCCAGTCTAAAATATAAAGTTTTGGAAGGTAGGATTCTGATAGTTGAAATTCAGAAAGACCAAGAAATTATAACCTTTAATCAATATATATACCCCAAATGAAGGTCAAGATAAATTTTATTTAAAAATTGCAGACTATAATTAGAGACTATGCCAAAGAGAACATATGCATGGTGGGTGATTTTAATGGTATAATCAATAAAGATCTTGATTATAAAAATGGAGATAATAAAAAACAAAACAAAAGAACTCTCCCAAATTCTTTTTTTGACTTAATCAATGAATTCAAACTTAAAGACAGTTGGAGAGAAAGGAACCCACAAATTAAAAAAATTAACCAATATTCTAACAGTCATCAATTGTGGACAAGATTAGATATGTTCTGGACAACAACGAAACTTAACACACAAATGGAAGCAATCGAGATAGAGCCCAAATTAGCATCTGACCATAATGCATTAAAGGTAATCTGGAAAGGCCAAAAACAATGGTATAGATGGATATTTCAGAAATCAATCCTAAAGCAAGTGGATTTTAAACAAAAACTTGAAAAAGAAATAATTTTTTTCTTTCAAGAAAATGTAAAAGAACATACCAGCCTAGAAAACCTCCTTCAGGCATTTGCAAACGTAGGACAACAACTTAAAGAAATGCAACTAGCCATGAAAGAAATGACAAACGGCATGAATGAACTGAAAGTTCAATCCAAAGATCAGGAGACAAGGATCTCAAGACTTGAGGCTGATAGAAAAAAACAAGAGCAGCGTATAAACAATTTAGAAGATCGGCAGAGGAGATCAAACTTACGATTGAGGGGTTTTAAGCAGGATTTTGGTGAAAATAAGAAATTAACCCAATTGATTTACCAATGGCTCCTGGAAAGCACAATTACAGTGGATTTGGATGAAATTGAAAGAGTCCATTGGGTTTACGGTCCTCGGAATTCAGCCAATCAAAAAGATATCGTGATAAGATTTGCCTTGGAGCGGAGAGCTGCGGAAGTTTTTACACAGCTCAAACAGACTCCAAATCTCCATTACAAAGGCTCTCCTGTCCGTGTCTTGAAAGATCTGTCTGCTCAGACGCTGCTGGCAAGAAATCAGATGAGACCAGTGACGAATATGCTCTATCAAAATAATCTTTGTTTTACATGGAAATTTCCAGCCACGATCCTGATCTTCAAAGATGCCAAGACTTATTTTGCAAGTTCCCTGGAAGACGGAATGCAAATGCTTCGACAGCTGGGAATAAACCCGGGTATAAATCAGCAGGTAATGTCAACAAAGGATGCAACTGGAGCTGAAGGGGGAGATGCAATAGGAGAAGCGATTCCTCTGTTATCTACAGGAGATCCTATCAGCCAAGAGAAGGAGGAAAGAATCATTGCATTAGAAAAGGAACTAGCTTTACTCCGAGAGAAGGGAAAGAAGGAGGAGGGACGCGTCACACGTCAAAAGAAGAAATAAGTACTGTATTGTATAACTGATGTTGTTGTCCCCAGCTGATTAGCTCTTTGGGTATTTTTTTCCCTTCAATACTTAATAAGGGGGAAGGAAGGAATAGAGGGGGGGTTGAGGGTTACTATTTGCTTCTTAAATGGGTAATTTTTTTAGAGCGTACTTGAGGGATAGCAAAGCCATGGGTGCCTCTCGGAGCCAATGGAGATTTCTTCCATTGATTCCCCCTGGGGGAATGTTGAGGGAGGGGCACTTGGGTGGGGGATTAAGATTACAAATAAAGAATCTTCCAATATGCTTCGCTTTACAGAGGAGAGAAACATATCTGAAAGGAATGGGTGAAAAGGTTTTGATGTCATTAAATGTGAACGGATTGTCGTCACAGATTAAACGTTATAGAATTATGAAACTGGCTAGGGATAAAAAAGTAGACTTTCTGTTTTTATCAGAAACACATAAAGGGAGAAAAAGAGAAGATAAATTAACCAACTGTAAGGACTGGGGAGGAATATATGAGTCCAGGGGCAATAATAATAAAAGTAAAGGAGTGGCGATTTTAATAAATAAAAGAGTTCCCTTTGAATTGACTCAGACTAAAAGGGACAAGGAGGGAAGGATGTTATTTGTTAAAGGAAAAATGAATAATAAGGTAATAACATTAGCAGTAATTTATGCCCCAAATGTAAATACAAAGCAATTCATATTAAATACAAAGCGTAAATTGAATAACTTTGCAGAAGGTACAGTTATTTTGGCAAGTGATTTCAATATTGAATTGATAGCAGGGAAACAAGGAAAAAATAATCTGCCTTTAAATAAATTAGGTATGATGGATCTTCATGCCGAAGCGACAAATAGAGCTACGTTTTATTCAGCTAGGCATAATAAGTTTAGCTGCATTGACTATATATTAATGAATAAAACTGGGAATACACATCTTAAAAGAGCTGAAACTGAAAGCATTTGGTTATTAGATCACGCCTCATTATTAGCAGTGATTGTATTTGATTCAAACAATAAACAAAAAATATGGAGATATAATCCTCTTGTGTCAGGAAGAGAAGAAAATAAATTGAAACTCCAAAAAGAATTGACTTAATATTTTAAAATAAATGATACGAGAAATATGAAGCAATCAATAATTTGGGATGCACATAAGGCCTTTATGAGAGGGAATTGTATTAGTACGGAAATTTATATTTAAAAAAAATGTGAGGTAGAAAGGAAAAAGTTAATTAAAGATATTGAGTTAACTCAAGAAAAATTGAAAATTACAAAAAATAGGGAGTGGAATAATTTATTAAAAATTTAAAAAAAGCAACTGAGACTTATGGATCAACAAATATGGAATAATATGAGATTGATTGTAAAGCAGAAAATTATGGGATGGGGGAATAAATCAATGAAACATGGCAAATTATTTTTAAAAAAGAAAAGAAAAATCTTGTATTGTTGCATTAAGGGACAAAAAAGGTGTTATAAAACGTAGTAACGATGAATTGCAAAAAATAATGAAAGAGATTTATGAAGAGTTATATAAAAAAGATCAGATCATTCTGCAAAAGATAGAGATTAAGGAGAAACTAACTGATGAAGACAAACAAATGTTAAACGGAACAATAACAAATGATGAAATTATTAGAGTTGTTAATGGGTTGAAACCTGCTAAAGCTCCAGGCCCAGACGGATTTACGGGGGAATACTATAAGACTTTTGTGACTCAATTATTACCTCATTTGGGGAAACTATTTAATAACATACTTCAAACCTTCAATATTCCACAGTCATGGAAGACATCTGAGATCATCACTATTCCAAAACCAGATTGCGATTTGTTAGACCCGGGATCCTATCGCCCCATCAGTTTACTAAACCAGGATTATAAAATATTTATGAAAATTATAGCAAATAGGATAGAGAGTATCTTACCAAAAATAATTGGTGAAGACCAATATGGATTTGTTAAAGGAAGGAAAATCCATGAACCAATTAGAAATGTTGTTAATGTGTTACACCATGCTACCACTACCAAAAAGAAATTATGTGTCTTGAAGTTAGATGTGTATAAAGCATTTGATAAAGTTAATCATAATTACCTGTTTCAACTTTGTAAGGAACTAAATATAAGAGAAAATTTCTGTCAAATTATAAAAGAAATCTATAAGGATAATATGGCCTACATTAGGGTAAATGGAAATAGAACAGAGAAAGTTAATATCCAAAATGGAACTAAGCAGGGGTGCCCACTTTCCCCCATCTTGTTTGCAATGGCAATTGAGGTTCTAGCAAATAAAATTAGAAATGATAAGGACTGGAAGGGTTACCGAATTGGGAAACTTGAATTGAAATTAAATCTTTTTGCAGACGATGACATAATATTGTCTGAAACCCCCATTGAAATTATGCAAAAATTAATGGTGGTACTTCAGGAATTTAAAGACCAATCAGGTCTCTCAATTAATATTGAGAAATCAGAAATATTTTGTTTGAATACAGGTCCCAAAGAGCAAATCGAGATACGAAAAATTTCAGGATTGAAATTAGGATGTAAAAAAATGAAATATTTAGGAATTTGGTTATTCAAAACCCCAAACAAGTTTGCTGAGGCAAATTACAATTTAATATGGAAAAAAATGCAAAAGCAAATTAAAAAGTGGAAAGATAAAAGTTTGAGAAAAATGGCCAAAATAAGAGCTCTTAAAATGATGATTATTCCAAAAATGATGTACTTATTCCAAGTTTTACCAGGTACCTTCCCAGGAGTAAAACTAAGGGAATGGGATAATAAAATGAACTATTGGATTGAAGGAAATAAAAAACCTAGAACAAGGAAACGATGGCTGATTGCCAGAGAAAAAGATGGAGGATGGGGGTGCCCAAATTTAGAATTATATAGAGAAGCATTTCAAATAGAAAGATTAATGGAATTACAATCATTGACAGAAAAGAAGTGGGTGAAACTTGAAAGGGAGATTAACAATGTTAAAAATAAAGAGATTTTATTTAAAAAATGGAGTAAAATAGAAATCAATAGATTAGCTGATCCTTTGAAAGCAGTTCTAGATATTTGGTCAAAATGGCAAGGGAAATTAGTAAATAGGAATTCAAAATTATCAACATTGCATGTTTTGAACATAAATAATGACGTTAATTTAGGTAGAGTTATAAAGGAATTAAATGATAAGGGTATAATGAGAATAGAACAATTATATGAGACAGATGGAAGAGTTAATAGAACTCGCCTCGAATGGTGGTTGGGCCAACAAAAATGGTTGCAGATTAATGCAGTATGCAAATATTTGAATAAAACTGAGATTAAAGAAGCATTTTTGAGAGAAGAAAACTGTCTAGAGAAAATACCGAAAGAAAAGATTAATGATTCAAAAGGACAGGCTAGTAAGATTTATAGTATGTTACTACAAGTAGAAGAGGAAATGATTAAAGGCCTAACAAGATACTGGCAAAATGAATTACAGATCAATGAAAACAAGATGGAAGAAGTAGTAGAAAATATATATAAGATAAAGAACACAAGAATTACAGAGATGAGAAGGAAAATTTTACATAAATGGTACTTTACGCCAGTAAAAATAGCACACTTCCAGAGGAAAGGAAAAGGAAATTGCTGGCATGGTTGCCAAATAAAAGGAGTTTTTATGCATATGCTCTGGGAATGTGTTGAAGTTCAAAAATTTTGGAAGGAAGTACAGAATGAAATTAACAATATGCTAAACATTAATTGGATAATCACGAAAGAATCAGCAACACTAGTTAAACATGGGGAATTACGAGAATTTAAAGAAATCAAAACAGCAGCTTTGGAAAGCGCTCAAGCAGTAGTGGTATTAGGGTGGAAGGACAGCAATAAATGGACAATCCAGAATTGGTACTGGTACATGGTGGACCACATCCACTTTGAAATTATGGAAATAAGATTAAATAACTTTGATGAAAATAAATTGGAGAAGCTGATGGCATGATGGAATAAGGTGAAAGATTATATCTTAAGTAGAATATATGACGACAATGTGAAAAATAAACTCCAATCACTCTTTGTATGTAAAGAAATGTAAACCGGAGCCAAGGAAGAAATTGAAATTTACTGTAAATAATTTAACCCCCTAAATGGTGGAAGGGTTATTGGTGTTGGGCACTTTTTCTTTAAGATTTTTTTGTTTGTTTGTTGTGATAAAAATGTAATAAAAAAAATTATTTAAAAAAAACAACAACAGAAGAAGGGGAATTGCATCACGACCTAGAAAAAAAACCCAAATTGCTAAGGACTTTTATAGTAAATTATACGAAAATGAAGGAAATGAAAATGAGGAAATACAAGATCAAAAAATACAAGATATTTTAAATTATGCCAATCTTCCTAAGATTCCTAATGAAACTAAAGAGTTGTTAAATAAGGAAATTTCAATTACAGAATTAAAAGAGACAATTAAAAAGCAAAATATAAATAAAACCCCAGGACCAGACAGTCTCCCAATTGAATTTTATAAAATCTTACCAGACAAAGCAATGGAGATCCTTCTAGAAGTATACAATGAAGCTTTAGAGAAAGGTAAACTACCACTGTACTGGACACATGCAAATTTGGCCTTAATAGCCAAAAAAAGATACTGATCACTGTTCCCTGTAAGCTGCATGCGCGCACATGCTCGTGCCCCAAAATACCCCCTACGTACTCTTTTCCAAGGGCGCGCAAGGAGCCAGGTGTTGGAGTTGGAGGCGGGGAGCGACAAAAGTGCAGAGGCGCCGCGCATGCTCCCCATCCCCCTGCCAGCCACGGAGCTGCGGCCGCCCCTGCCTCCCCACGGTGCCTCTGGTCCCTTCACGCCCCTGGCCTCTCGCCGCTGCCCCCAATCCACCCCCTCTCTGGCTTTCTCTGCCTCCCGCCTTGGTGCGCGACTTCTCCCCCGGCGGTGGCGGCTGCGGCTTCTCCTCATCCACGCGCTGAGGGTTTTCTCCGTGCGCTGTCTGTTGCTCTCTCTCTCTCTGTGTCAGCGAGGGGGCTGTGAGAGCGCTTTCTCCGAGCGCTTTGGGACTTCCCACCCTGCCCCTCTCTCAGCCGCTTCGCTGGGAGCACTTTCGTCCCAAGCTTTCAGCAAGGAGGCTGCAGTAGAGGCAGGGCAGGCATTCCCGAAGCACTCGGAGAAAGTGCTCTCGTAGCCCCCTCGCTGACAGAGAGAGAGAGAGAGAGCAACAGACAGAGCAAGATGGAAAGAGAGAGGGAGAGAGAAAGTAAGTGAGAGAGAGAGAGAAAGAGAAAGAGAGAGAGAGAGAGAAAGGGGGAGAGAATAGCAAGAGAGAACAAGAGAGAGAAAGAAAGCAAGAGAGATAGAAACAGTGAGAGAGAGAGAAAGCAATATATATAGAGAGAAAGAAAACAAGAGAGAAAGTGAGAGAGATAGAAAGAGAGAGAGAGCAACAGACAGAGCGAGATAGAAAGAGAGGGAGAGAGAAAGTGAGAAAAAGAGAGAGAGAGCAAGAGAGGGAGAGAGAAAGAGAGAGAAATGACTCATGATTTAAAGCATATGGTAAAAAGCACCCAAATAATAACAGAGGGGGGAAAAAACCAGCCTCGTGTGTGTGTGTATGTGTGTGCATGTGTGGGTGTGTGGGTGGGTGTGAACTCTTGAACTATTTCCAATAGCCCTCACCTGTTATTGGAAATGGTTCAAGAGTTCACATACACACGCACACACAAGGGGGGAGGAGACAGGGATGAAAAAAGAGGAGAAGATAGTAATAATAGTAATAGATTTTGGTTTTGTTTTATTATTAATTTCTTTTAATAAAAAAGAAGGGATTTTGTTTGTTTGTTTGTTTGTTTGTTTGTTTGTTTGTTTATACTCCTATGCCACCCATTCTCAAAGGGACTGCCACTTAGACACTATACTTTCCCACCCACACCAAAAAAAAATTAGAGGGAACATTGATACTGACCCTACCGAAATTGCAAATTATAGGCCTATTTCTTTACTAAATGTTGACTACAAAATTTTTAGTTCTATAAATCTTTAGTTCAAAATTTTTAGTTCTATTTAAACTATTTTATTCATCCAGATCTAAACGCTTTCCTTCCAGGTAGGCAATTAAGAAATAACATTAGGATGATAATAGATATTATTGAATATTACAAAGGCCATAGTGAAAAGCAAGTTTCTCTAATCTTTTTAGATGACCAGAAGGCCTCTGACAACATCTCTTGGAATTTTACGCACAATTGGAATACATGGAATTTAGTTAAAAATTTATAAACGCAATCAAAGCTATATATACTCAACAATCTGCTTATATTATTATAAATGGAGTCGCAACAACTAGAGTTAACATCCGGAAAGGTACAAGGCAAGGCTGTCCCCTCTCTCCTCTGCTTTTTATTTTAAGGTTAGAAGTTCTTAATAGAATTATTAGTAAAAATGATGAGCTAAAAGGACTAAATTGTAAAAAAGAGTCATACAAATTACAAGCATTTGCTGATGATCTAGTATTCATTGTAGAAGATCCGTTTGATTCCGGACCAAAACTGCTTAAAATTTTAGATGAATATGGCAATGTGGCAGGACTTAAAATTAACAAACTTAAAACTCAAATAATAGTTAAGAATATGAAAGACTCTCAAAAAACTAATCTATCTGCAAAACTAGGTATACAAATAACCAAAAAAGTTAAATACCTTGGTATCAACTTGACAGCAAAGGCCTCAAGGTTAAAAGAGCATAACTATGATAAATTATGTGAGAAAATTTAAAAAGATATAGAGAAATGGGGGAAACTTCAGCTGTCAGTCTTAGGAAGAATTGAAGCGATTAAAATTAGTGTCTTACCAAAAATTCTATTCCTTTTTCAAACAATCCCGATCCATCTAAATCAGGACTTCTTCACAAAATTAAACAAAATAACAAGTAAGTTCATCTGGCAAAACAAACATCCAAGAATTCGATTTAAATATATGCAGGATAGGAAGGAAGAAGGCAGTCTTGCCTTGCCAATTTGGAAAAAATATTATAATGCTGCATCTCTAGTGTGGCTACAGGAATGGATACTAGACTGTTAAACTTAGAGGGACACGATCCCCATACAGGTTGGCATTTTTATCTATGGGAGGATAGATCGGAAACCCACAAATACTTTACTAACCATTTTATCAGAAGAGCTTTATTAAATACCTAACAAAAAATCAGGAAACAAACTTATAAAGGAATCCCAACATGGTATGTACCCTTAGAAGCCTATGTGCACCCCAATCTACATAAAAAGAATAGCATAATAAGATATAAGGATATAATGAACTCTAACGGAGAAATTAAATCAAGACTTCAATTGGAATCTACAGGCCAAAAGACAGAATGGTGGGAATATTTACAAATTCAATCAAAATTCTCTAAACATAAAAATACGCTAGGCATTGAAAAAGATAATTTGCTAGATAAAATATTTACTGGACCACAGGAAAAATTAAATACATTTTTTTATTGCCGCCTAATAACTAAGGGATTAGATACAACAAAAATAAAAACTAACATAAAAATTGGAACTATGATCTGAAACAAGAAATTAAATCTGTAGAATGGCAACTTATGTGGAGCAGGAATTTTAAAATGACGCTAGCTATTCCATATAAAAAGAATATAGTCAAAATGTTCTATAAGTGCCATTTGTTTTTCGGGGTGTTGTTCATAATATTCTAAGGTATTTATAATTGTCCTCAAGTTATTTTTGATTTGTCTACCTGGTAAAAATCCATTCTGATCTTCATGTATTATTTCATTTATAATATTTTTAAACCTAGGTGCGTATATTGATATAAAAATTTTATAGTCAACATTTAGTAATGAGAGTGGTCTATAATTTTCAATTTTTCCTTTTCTGTTCCCACTTTATATATTAATGTTATTAAAGTTTCTGTCCATGTTCTGGGTAATTTACCATCCGCTATTATCTTATTAAACATCTCTAACATATTAGAAAAGAGTATTTCACTATCTAGTTTATAAAATTCCGCAAGTATTGGATCGGGGTCGGTGGCTTTATTATTTTTCTGATTTTTAATAGATTGTTGTAATTCTAACATTGTAAAGGGTTTATTAAGTTTTTGTTGTTGGTCTTCAGTTAATATAGGTAAATCTATAGAACTTAAATAGTCTGAGATCGCCTCTTCTTTTATTCTTTTTCATACAATTTCCTATAAAATTCTAATACTATTTCCTTCTTTTGGTCTATTCTGTGTCTTGTTACTCCTTTACTATCTAACAATTTTTTAATAATTTTAGATTCTCTTTCTTTTCTTAATTTATAAGCCAACCATCTTCCTGGTTTATTTGCATGTACAAAATATTCTTGTTTCGCTCTTTTTATTTTTCCAGCAATTTGTTCTTGTTCCATCAACTTTATTTTATGTTTTAATAGGTCCCTCTGATTTTTAACTTTATCATCATGTTCATTTCTGATTCAAATTTTTTAAATTCTTCCTCTAATTTTTGATATTTTATCTTTTTATTTTTTTATTTTTTGCCATATAAGAGATTGTCAGACCCCGAATATATGCTTTTGTTGTATCCCAGAGATTTTGTGGGGTTGTATCATTATGTTTATTTTTTTAAAAAACTCCAATTCTTTTCCAGTCCACTCTTTATATTCAGGGTCACGCAAAACATTTCTATTCATATGCCAATTATTAGATTTTTCCTTACCTTTCCAGTATATAACTAATGGATTATGGTCTGCCCAACTGTTAGTTTCTATTTTGATGTCCCTGATCTTTTCCATTGTGTGTGCTGGAGCCCAGGCCATATCTATCCTAGTCCAAATTTTGTGGGGGTTTCAGTAAAAGGTGTATTGTTTGTTTTGTGGATGGCATTCACGCCATACATCTTTTAATAATAATTCTGTGCTCATTTTCCAGAAAGTTGTTGGTAAAGTTATCTTTTTTTCCTTTTCTTTCTTTTTCCCTGAATAATCCATTTGACTATTTGAAATTGCATTAAAATCACCTACTATTATCATATTTTCTATTGATAATTCAATTATTTTATCATGTAATTGCTTATAAAATTGTTTTTGATTATCTTTCTTTGCGTATATTGATATAATATTGAGAGGTTTTGGTTCCAAATCTAATTGTACAATTAAAGTTCTGCCTTCACAATCACTATATATTTGTTTTGACTCTATTGTTTTGTTAATATACATTGCTACACCTCTTTTTTTGATCCGCTAAGCTCATATAGATTTTCCCTAATTTTCATTTATTGAGTAATTTCCTATTTGATTTTTTAATATGAACTTCTTGTAGGATATTTATTTGTGCTCTTTGTTTTTTGAGTTTAGTCAAAAATTGATTTCTTTTCCTGGGATTATTCAATCCATTTACATTAACTGAAAAGATTTTTAAATCTTGTGACATCTCTATTTATAATATTTTTTGGTTTCTTTGGGTTCTCGTAATCTACTACCTAACACCAATTCTTCTTGAATTTGTGGTTGTTTCTATCTGACATCTTGCATTTCCTCCCTCTCTTTACAGGCAGCCCCCTTTTCTTCTTCTTTATCTTTGGATTCTTTACATGGTTGTTCTGTTCTATTCAGTCCACTTTGTGCAAAGAAAATTCTTGCTTCTTCTACATTCTCTATCTTGATTCTCGATCCTTGCCAAGTTAAAGAAAGTCCTTCTAGCACCAACCATTGGAAAACTGTTTTCTTTTATTAATACACTTGTAAGAAAGTAGTATTCTCTTCTGCTTTCTCTTACTCTTTTTGGAACTTGTTTCAAAATTATAATATCTTTCCCCTTATGCTTCCAAGTTTGATTTCTTGCCTGTTCTAAAACATCATCTCTGATTATTCTCCTGGAGAACTTAATGTGGACCTCTCTTGCTAAGTTGTGTTGCTGTGCATAGCCAGTCTGGACTCTATAAATTTCATCTATCTCTCTTATAAGTTTTTGTGGGTCCATCTGTAGGATTTCTCCTATTATCTCTGCCATCTTTGCTGTTAAATCTTCATCTTTCTCCTTACTTATATTTTGAAATCTGAATCCATGTGAGGCGGATCGTAGTTCCAGATTGGTTATTGCTTCATTGAAGCCTCTGTTAATTACGTAATTATATTCTTCGCATTCTTCCATCTTTTGTCCTACATCCTCAACTTTATCTTCCATTATTTTCATTCTTTTTTCATTCTCATGTAAATTTTGTTGTATAACTTTTATGTTTCCATCCATCTCCTTCATGCTTCCTTTAACTTCTCCCATTTCAGTTTTGGGATCTCCCATTTCTGTTTTGAGGTCACCTGTTTCAACTTTCAGATCTCCCATCTCATTTTTCATTTCTTCCAGATATTTTTGCACTTCTTCTCTATTTGTATCTATTGAAATTTGGGCTTTCTGCATGAAGTCTTGAATAATGGCCAAGGTATCTTGAATAGTCTGAAAATTTGGTTCTGTCAGAGTTTTCTCCTTTTCTTTTTCTTTATCCTTGGCCAACATTGTTGTTATTGATCTTTGTTGTAGTGGAGATGATACTGGGGATACCTTTGAGGTAGAAGTTGGGGTGGATGTCTGTTTTTTTGTAGTAGTTGTGATGGTAGTCGTACTTTGTGTCCTGGAAGAGCCTCTCATGTCTCCAGAGATTTTTAACCTAGCATCAAATTTATTATATAATATCTTAACTTACTTTCTATTTTAGTTAATAATAAAGTTATGTTATTTAAACCAGCTATAATCAAACTAAATAGTAATTTAATAAAAGGGCATGACAATCAAAAAGGGAATGCTAATATAAGTAATCAAGAAAAAGAAAAAAGCTTAATTAAAAAGACTATGCCTGTAATTTTTAAAACACACTCTAAATTAATTGTTTTCACATCAATAAATCAAATATCTATCAATACACTTATCCACAAAATTGATGTACTGTATGTATATATTTAAAAATTAAAAGAAAAAAAGGAAGAAAAGAAGAATAAAAAATAAAATAAAATTAAATTAAATTAAAGAAAATATTTTTAAAAAGATAGAAGTGGGGGGAAAATACAACATTATATAATTAATCAATTAGTTATAAATCTTAATCCTATCTATTATACTATTTAATCTATGAAATCAACAATGAATTAAAAATACAAAAAGAAAAGGAAAGGAAAAAACCAGGTACTTATCAACTTATAAAGAACAACCTGATTATGTAAATTGGGGGTATACCAGATTGAGAGGGGGGAAATTAAAAATCTAACACATCATTCTATAACTTAACTATCTGTAATGGAGAAAAAAAACCAAAAAAGAGGAAAAATGTAAAAATGTGAAAAAGAAAAAAGAAATCAGTAAGTGCTTGAATAATATGTTCAATATAAGTAATTCCAAACGTAGTAAAAAGGAAAAATAAAGTTTTCAAAATTTAGTCCTTCTCAGGTCCTTCTTAGATCCTTAAATCCTTATTCTTCGTTTTGTTTTTGTGTTCTCTCTTTTTTTTTCCTTCAATTTTTTAATTAATTTTCATAAAATAAACAGACACACATACAAACATTAAACATAAAGTGGGGGTGTATTTCCCCCGCTTCTTTTGAAAGTATACATTCAAGTACAAAAAAAGAATACATAATTGAATATATGTTAAATGTTAAAAAGTCTAGTAATTTTGGGTTAAGGTTTTACAAATCTTAAGTACAATATAGATATTAGGTGAAATTCTTAATATGTTGCTTATACGTAAACTAATATAGCATAGTTATCAAAAAATACCTTAAATGTAATGTTAACTACTATACTAATATATCATATTCATCAAACAAAACATTTAAACTAATTTCAACTACTATACGTATATAAACCAAAATTCTTAATATGTTACTTATAGATAAACTACTGTATCATAATCATCAAAAAATACCTTTAAACTAATATTAATATTGTTATCACCTAGGTAAAAACAAATACAAAATATTAACTAAAAATAAATGTATATATCTTATTTTTTCTTATCTATCCATTTATAAACATTGTTCCATGTTTCATAAAATTTAGTATCTTCTTGATCATTTAATCGTCTTGTCATCATGTCCATTTCAGCGCAATCTAATATTTTAACTATAACTTCTTCTTCCTTGGGGATTTCCTCCCCCTTCCAATTTTGCGCATATATTATTCTAGCCGCAGTTAATATGTGTATAATTAAGTAAAGAATTTCTTTCTTGTAAGTCTGATTGGTAACTCCTAATAAGTAGAATTCCGGGGTATTATCTATATCTTGCTTTACTATTTCTTTTAATATTTTCTCGATCATGTTCCAGTATATTTTAGCTTTACCACATGTCCACCATTGATGGTAATAGGTTCCTATATCCTTCTTACATTTCCAGCATAATGGGGATGTTTTGGGAAACATTTTTGCTATCCTATTTGGTGGGAGATGCCATCTATAGAACATTTTGATTTGGTTTTCTTTTAATGAGACTGATTTGGTCATTTTCCAGTTATTAATCCAAACTTTCTCCCATGTTTCTATGTCTATTTCTTTGCCAATATTTCTGCACCATCTTATCATAGTATCTTTTAAAGTCAACTCTATATTTTTATGAGCAATGAGGAATTTATATATTTTCCCTATCATTTTTATTGGATTGGTAGTAATTAGATTACTTAACAAATTCTTACTTTTATTAAAAATATAAAGAGTTTTATCCTTCTGGTATCTAGATCGAATCTGGGCATAGTGCCACCAGTCTATTATTATCCCTTCTTCTTGTAATTTGATCCTAGATTTTAGCTTCATCTGGTCGTTTAGTAGTTCTTTATATCTATAAGATATTTTCTTGTCTTTTATGGACTTTGGATGCGTTATTGCTTCTAAGGGGGCTAGCCATTCTGGGATATTTAAAAAGTGG